>NW_028174481.1:0-105000 GCF_963971535.1 Notolepis coatsorum | reverse complement strand
GCTAGATCAGAGACCTCCCTTAGGCGAGATACCCCCCCCAAACTGACCCTGCAGGATCTCTATCCGAAAGTCCTGGCGGCATATGGCGAGACAGTACGTCGGAAGTTGTATGATGCAGAGGAAGAGGAGGTCGAGAACCTGGGCAGGCAGAGGGAGGGAGTCGGGGGGAAGATAGAGGAAGAGGCCCGTCAAAATATGGCACAGCAGACATCAGGGAAACACGGAGCGTGTGGCCACACTAAACTGTTGAATGAGGAGGAAGATGAGAATGACACAAAACCAGGACAGGAGAAAGGAAACATTACAGGAACCCTGACTTTCGCCCCTACATTCGTGGGAAGTGTGACAAGCACAGGCCAGTTTCCCCTGCTAATAAAGGGGAACGATATCTTTCACATGCCATGGTCACCTCTAGACATCGATGGTTTAATAGTAAGACTACCGGACCTTTCAGAAGGAGCCTCCAGGTGGATCACGCAGTTTGAGGAAAATACGTCATCTTTTCTGCTAGCAGTGGGTGACGTCAAATCCCTGTTGACGCGTTTGCTAGGAGTTGGTGCCTGCCGGGACATCATGGGTGATACATCGATGCGAGTGGCATGCGACACGCAGGCCCATGATGGAGACATATTCAACGCGCATAGAGCGGCGTTGTGGTACAAACTCAGGAATCAATATCCATCACGTATTAATCCGGCAAAACTGGCAGGCAACCCCATAATGGAGACGGAAGGGCCTGGCGCCTATGTGAACAAAGTACTGAAGGAGTGGAGAGGTGAGCTAGGACACAACCCAGAAATTGACCCGTTGCAGAGAACGATGTTTAGAGAAAGTGTGATGAGAGGGCTTCCAGAGGTGGTTAAGAATAGACTGGAAGACGTGGTGGGGTTAATGGACATGACTTATCCTTTGTTCTGTGCACATGTAACACATAGTGTGGAGAAGCAAAGGGCTCAGGAGCAGAAAGTCAGGGATCAGGATAGAAATGACGCAAGGAAGTTAACTCAGCAACAACTACAGCCCCAAAGGAGGTTGCAGGCAGTAATGGTGTCATCTGCTACCTCTCCACCCATGCAGGACCAGGGACCCCCGCCTGCACCTCAGGTAGTGAGAAGTTATGGCTATAGTTCACAGAACCAGGCGTCCAGGCGGCAGGCAGGGAATGGGCAATCAGGCCCACGGTTTACACAGGGACCGGGGAACGAACAACAGTTTCCCCGTTTCCACTGTTGGAACTGCGGCATGCAGGGACACAGGGAAATGAGATGTAGGCAACCATACCGTCCCGGCTCGGAGTATGGAAGACCCGTGCGCCAGGGGGAGTCACAAGGGCCCCACGACCAGGGGGAGACAGGAGGGCCCCGAAACCAGGGGGGTAATCACTAGGGGTGCCCAGAGAATGCGACGGGGGGAAATCAAATGATTGTGGTTTCCAAGGGAGCTGAGCAAGAACCTATTCTGCAGGTCCTAGTGGAGGGCAAATTAACAGAGATGATGGCAGACACTGGAGCAGGTTTTTCCTGCATAAAGCAAAAATACGCCGCTCACTTACCCCAGTCTGGACAGTATGTTCGGACGGTCGGATTCTCGGGAAAAACACAATTAATACCCACATCAGATCCAATCTCTATGACGTATAACAACAAGACCATAACAATACCTGTATTAATTTCGGACAGCACCCCGCGCAATCTCTTGGGACGAGATGCAATGTGTAAACTAGGCTGTAAAATCCTATGTACGCCTGAGGGGATTCAAATTGAACAAGACGTGTACCAAATGATGCTACAAGGGACGGGGGAGAAAGAGGCCACTGTGTTCTGGCTGGGCAACATAGATGCAGAGCTGCAAAGGGTCTGTGCCCCCTGGGAGCCATTTCTGAAAACCCAACTGCCTCAGTCTAGACAAACAAACATGGAGGCACATTGCACACTACAATATTTGACGAATAGTGACCTAGTTAGGAACAAGGCATGGTTGCAGGGACAGCCCGAGCAGGTGCAGATTAACTCATCTACGATAATTGTAGGGAGACAGGGCGCGGCGTTGAGGGTTAACACGGGTAAGTATCTACGGGAACAACATAGACTAAGAGACGCCGCCCCACACATCACTCTGAGAATAAATCCTGGTTACGAATCCGAACATCTAGGTTCAATGATACAGGAATCCGAGACTCAAAGGTGGGTCTCCACGGAATCTCCGCTAATTTGGAACAGCGCAGATGGGAGTTTCATAAAAATAATGATTTCCTTTTCAGTTTTGGCAAAACCGCAAGTAATCAGATTACCAGGAGACCTTTGCGTTATTCCAGAGGCGGATGCTTTGCTGGAACAGGACATGTTGGCGCGCACCCCGGAACGGTTGTGGTCAAAACACGACACAGATGTGGGTCTAATATTGTCGGCACAGCCAGTGAAGGTCAGGTTAAAGAAGGGTTGTAGACCACCCTTTATCAGACAGTATACAATGAAGCCAGAGTCGGAGGAAGCTATATCACATCAGATTGAGGGACTGTTAAAGGGGGGAGTGCTCGTCCCTTTCAAATCCAGATGTAATACACCTATCCACCCAGTGCTAAAGGCGGACAGGGCTAGGTACAGACTGGTACACGATTTGAGGGCGGTGAACGACGTGGTGTCTGGACCAGAGGCGGAAGTCGCTAATCCACACACCCTCCTGACAAACATCCCGAGTAGCTCGCAGTACTATACGGTCATTGATCTCACGCAGGCATTCTTCAGTGTTCCATTGGAAAAAGAGTCTCAGTATCTGTTTGCTTTTACCCACAGGGGGAAACAATACTCTTACACCCGGTTGCCACAAGGGTTCGCGCACTCGCCGCATTACTTCTCGAAGGCGCTCAAGGAAGACTTGCAAGGAGTGTGCGACACACTACTCAGCACGGTTTTACTGTATGCAGATGACATTCTAATCTGCTCGGATACACGTCAGCAGTGCCATGAGGACTCCATCAAAGTTTTGAGTGGATTAGCCGTGGGAGGCCACAAGGCATCCCGATCAAAACTGCAGTACTGCCAGCCAAAAGTTGAGTACTTGTCTCGCGTCATTCAAAAGGGCATAAAAAACATCTCACCCACGCAGCTCGAAGCTGTATCCAAGGCACCTAGGCCATTGACGGTCCGACAGATGATGACGTTTTTAGGGATGACTGGGTACAGCTCTGAGTGGGTGGAGGACTATACGATAGCGACAGCGCCGTTGAGGATGATGATAAAAGAGGCGGGTACAGACAAGCTTCGCGCTCCCTTGACATGGACCGAGGAGGGGGAGGACGCGTTCATAAACATTAAGCGTCTGTTGTTACAGGCCCCTGCCCTGGCGCTGCCGGATTATGAGAAGTGTTTCCACCTATTCGTCTCACATAGAGCGCAGCATGCGACAGCTGTCCTGACTCAAACACAGGGGGGAGTGGGAAAAAACAACCGATAGCATATTACTCTAGAGCTCTTTCGCCGGTAGAGCAGGGTCTGCCACCTTGTTATCAGGCCCTGGCCGCAGCACATTTGATGTATGAGAAGGCAACGGCCGTGACAATGGGATATGACATTTGCATTTGGACACATCACAAATTGGCAAACTTGATTGAAAGAGGCAAATTTGTTCTGACCAGCCAACGGCAACAGGCTTACATGAGGCTCCTGCAGTACTCGGACGTTACGATAAAAACATGCCACGGCAGTAACCCGGCGGATCTGGTACCACTCCCGAGCGAGGGTCAACCGCATGAGTGTGAGGTGGAGGTACAGGCTTTCGTGAAACTCCGTCCTGATTTGGGAGTCGACCCGCTCGCGATAGCAGAACTCTCACTTTTTGTGGATGGGTCCTGCTATCGGGAGGGGGAAAATTTAAGGTCAGGATACGCCGTCGTACAGTGCAAACCTAACGGAGAAACACTAACAAGAAAGGCCGAACAATGCATGCAACCATGTTCGGCCCAGCTTGCAGAACTAATAGCACTAACAGAAGCATGCATAATAGCTAAAGATCGCACGGTTAATATCTTTACAGACTCTGCGTATGCGCATGGCGTATGCCACCTATTCGCGGCCATTTGGAAGGCAAGAGGCTTTAAGAAATCGGACGGCTCACCGATCCTTCACCACAAGCAGGTTGTGGCGCTTATTCAGGCTGTAAAGTTGCCCAAAAGCATTGCTATCGTAAAGTGCCAGGCACACAGAAAAGACCTGTCCTTTGTGACGACGGGAAACAACGCGGCGGACGAGGCCGCGAAGGCGGCGGCTGCGGTGCCGTCCACGGCTGTTCTGATGTTTGCGGCCGAACTGACGACTGAGGTAACTGAGGATAATTTGAGTGATCTTCAGGACTCAGCCACGCAGGCCGAGAAACAGTCGTGGACGGAGAGGGGGGCTGTAAGGGGGGCAGATGGTCTGTGGAGGAGTCATAACGGTTTGATAGTCGCCTCCATCGATCTTCTGTCCTTAGTGATACCTGAGGCTCATGGTGTTGATCACTGTGGAAGAGCAGAGACCCTGAAACGAATCACGAAAATGGGATTTTGGTCCCCAAAGCTTCAGGCACAAATTGACGTTACACTAGCCAGGTGTTTAACATGCTTACAGGGCAATGTGCGCAAAGGAGTACCGACAGTGGCGGCTTACACACCCCTCCCTGAGGGACCATTCAGACATCTGATTATGGACTATACAGACATGATAACGCCAGTGCAGGGCAAACGATACCTCCTGGTAGTAGAGGACTGCTTTAGTCGCTGGATTGAGGCCATTCCATCTAAACACAAGAACGCGGACACAGTGATCAAGTTCCTGTGTCGCGAGGTCATTCCGAGATTTGGAATTCCCACGATATTACAAAGCGATAATGGCCGCGAGTTCATCGACAAGGTGGTTAAAGGGCTGATGCAGAAATTAGGTATAAGACAGCGCCTTTCCTGTGTCTATAGTCCCGGGTCGCAGGGGAAGGTGGAAAGGGCCAATCTGGTCATTAAAAACAAACTGTTGAAAATCTGTATGCAAACTAAGCTTAACTGGATTGATGCTTTGCCACTTGCTCTGATGGCTATTAGAAGCAGCGTAAACCGCCAAACACAGCTAACACCGCATGAAATGCTTACAGGCCGCAGCATGCCAGCACCGCCATTTAGACACCTGGCTAGGGGCCCGGCATTAGATATTTTTGAGCAAGATCTGAAAAAATATCTTCAGCAAGTGACTAAAATACATGAAGCTGTGTTTCGACAGGAGCAGAGAAAGGAGAGAAAGGGGGTGAAGGAGGCGGAGAAGGAAGCCACCAAACCGAGACTGATCCCTGGGGACTTGGTCTTCGTAAAGGTCCACAAGAGAAAGTGGTCATCACCCCGGAGAGAGGGCCCGTACGAGGTGATCCGATCGACTGGAACGGCAGTCCAAGTCAAAGGATCAGCGACCTGGTTCCACTTCAATCACTGCATAAAGGCCAGCGGCGATCTCTTGGGGGATACAATCGATCGCAGTTATGCAGAACCCGACATGGAGGGTCCGAGACGGCAACTGGAAGGTGCAGTGCCTGCTGATGCTCCCGCAGATGTTGGCAGCAGTGTACGGACGGTCGGCCGGGCACAACGACGTCATTAAGAACCGTCACGGTCGACCCGTCCTTGAGGATGACGGGTTTGAGTGGGTAGGAGTCCCACGGGGTCCCGCTCAGGCTCAAGTACCAGCAGGCTTTCATGACCAGGCTCAGAATCAGGCGCCCCCTCTTCCCTCCATCGAGGAAGGGGGGGAGAAGATAAGACTACAACCAAAAGGGGTGTTTCCCGTAGGACCGCAAGGGCATGTTTTTGATTTTGACCATTCCCCCGTTACAGGCGGGGATACTTACCATTATACTAACGAGGATCGGGTTGTGGGGGTAGATAGGAGAGTTGAGCCTGTCCCGAACCAATCACAGGGGACAGGGGTGAGGGGAAAAAGGGAGGTCAAGGACACTGAGTCGGAAGAGGTGGGGGGACAGGATATGTTCCAGAGGACAGCCGGAACGTTGAGGGACTCAGTGGGCTCACTCTGGGCCAGGTTGAGGGGTTTGCTTCCTTCCGGGGAACAAGATGGGGGCGACTATGACTATGACGAGGAAGACCCGGAGGCTGACCCGATGTATAGGGCGGCTTTAGGGAATGAGTGGTTTAAGTGGGTCCAGTACACGAGCGCGCAGAATCAGATAGAGGATTGTTATGTCTGCTCCAAGGCACGTCCGGATAGGCTGCTGGTGAAGGGCACGAAGTTCAGTTGGGCTCAGTGTGACAGGGACGCAGAGGCATGGGAGGGGCCCCATAATAGTCGCCCTTGGTGCGAGGCAGAGTGTTTGGGGTTTCTCGGCTCTAGTCGTTTTAAGGCGGCAGGAAACGTCACGGATTTCAAGGATGTCACTATGCGGGAACGTTGTAGGAAATTGGATGTACGTGTGCAGGGGGTAGCGACGGGGTTGCCAATACCCAGAGGTGTCAAACTATGGCTGACCAAGGATTTCGAGTGCTTGCAAAAGGAGGGGACCCGGGATGTAGGGGAGGTGGCAGAGGGGCGGTGCACTACTATTTGGAGCATCACGACTAACTGCACGAAAGAAGGAAAGTGTGGACACGGGGTCGTGTTAAAGGGAGTGGATACCAACCCACGGCCTGTAGCTTGCCCTTTTCATGTCCAGGATATGGCACTGGCGGACCAATACTGGCTCTGCGGCGGTAGGAGGTTGAGGAATACACTTCCTTTAGATTGGTCAGGTAGATGTGCCCGGGTTCAGGCGATCATGCCAATGGTGGTCCTACCATTATCAGTGACGGAAGGACCTTCTGAGTCTCCTATCTCTCGAACGAAGCGTAGCTACAAGGCA
This sequence comes from Notolepis coatsorum, assembly GCF_963971535.1. Classification (NCBI taxonomy): domain Eukaryota; kingdom Metazoa; phylum Chordata; class Actinopteri; order Aulopiformes; family Paralepididae; genus Notolepis; species Notolepis coatsorum. The sequence continues at coordinate 98,133 of NW_028174481.1, read as the reverse complement.
GACCCAAGGGTGTATCTGGACAGCATAGGACAGCCAAGGGGCATTCCAGCCGAGTTCATGGCTAAGAATGAGATTGCGGCAGGGTTTGAGTCTATTCTGCCATGGATATCGGTCAATAAGAACACCGGGTGGATCAACTATTTGTTTTACAATCAGCAGCGGTATCTCAACTACACCGAGGAGGCGTTGGATGCAATGGGGGACCAGATGCACGCGACCAGTACGGTGGCGTGGCAGAATAGACAGGCTCTGAACTGGTTAATGGCGGAGAAGGGTGGAGTCTGTTCCATGTTTGGACAGTACTGCTGCACATTCATTCCGACGAATGTGGGGCCAGGGGGAAAGTTCTCCGAGGCCATGGCTAAGCTGAAGGATTTGAGGGAGGAGTTGAGGGGGAATTCTGGCCGGAATGAAGAATGGTGGGGGAGTGGGGTGTTGGAAAGATTGGGACAGTGGGGAGGCATAGTGATGCAGACGGGGATATCCATTGGGGTGGCAGGGTTGATATTGGTTCTCCTTTTCTGTTGTGGTATGCCTCTCTTGGGTAGGCTGGTAACTTCACACGTAACGAGCCAAATGCTGATGGTGGGACAGAAAGAGATTGAGCCACAAATCGGGCCATATCCTCAGCTTTATGCTGCCTTAGAGGGAGACGAGGGGATAGAGGATTAGGGGTATGGTGAGGTAGGGACATTTTCTTTTTGTTGGTTCTTTCCTTTAAGAGTGACGGGGGATGGTCTGAGTGCAGTTTTGTTGGTTTATTCCTTTAACTAGGAATTTTAGTCTGATTTTCTAATGATCCTTCGGCATAGAGATTGCAACCATTGAAAATCATTGCATTGTTTTTTATTTTTTTATTATTTTTTGTTTATTTTACTTGTGGTCCTGGTCAAACCGGAATGGGAAGGGGCATCGGCAGAGTGTCGGTTCTGAGCCTGAGGAAGCATTGAGAAGAAGTGGTCTGGGGATCGGTTCTGGGGACTGGAGGGACAAAGGGGGGGGCTAATGCAGTGGGCAAGATGGGCACCTCCCGTCGAAGATGGGGGGACACGTGGTGAGGTCGGTACCAGCGCCTCCCGTCCAGGCATGGGGACATGCTTCTACGAGGACTGGAGGTGTGGCGTGGTGGTTGCTGTATTGGCAAAATGTGACTTTTGGCAATACGGTGAGGAGACTATGGCGTGGGCATGGAAGGGGGGCTGAGCGATGGACACTGGGACTCAATGTTATGGAAGAGACAATGTCATTTTTTTGGGAGGGATGTTCTATGTTTAGTTCTGACGGTCAACTTCTCCTTTCCCTGATGAGAGTCGCGGTTTCCGGCCGGAACTGTGGCTCATTTGGTAAGCGGTGGAGGTTGGGGGGATTTGTCTGTCAGGTTAGGATTATAAATTGGGGTATTTTTTTTTTTTTTTTTATGTTTTATTATTACTCTTGTTTTGAGCGGTTTTGTGTTTATTGTGAGAACGGTAGTCAGCCTTTGTTGGTCCGTTAGGGGTCCAGTGAATGAAGTAAGGTTTCTTGTTTAGTTAGACATTTAAAATGTATTATATGGCTAGGTTTCTTGTTTAGATCAGCCATTTGAACTTTTATTATATAAATATGGTTTCTCGTTTAGTTAAACGTTCACATTTTCTTGGTTATATGATTTGGGTGGGACTAGGGATAGCCCCAAATGGGGGAATGTTGGGGAAAATGTGTATGGGGTGGACTAGTTTAATATAGGTCAACTAGCAGTGCTGAAAGACGGTCTGGCTGACGTTCTTAAAACAACTTGGACAGAGGGACATTTCAGTACGGCACATTGTGTGCTGGTAATCTCGGACATCGTATCGCTTTCATATCTTGTTCTTTTCTCTCTTTCATACATACACAGCACACACACACAGACACAGGCACAGCACACACACACAGACACACGGACACGCACATACACAGCACACACACACAGCACACACACACAGACACACACAGACACACACAGTCGCACAGACATACACACCGACACACACACACACACACACATTCCCTGTGACACATACGTCTGTACGCAGACGCACACACACACAGACACACACACATACACACACACACACACACACACACACACACACACACACACACATCTCACTCTCTACATCATATCGTGTGTGGACATCATATCTTGTTTATCTCTCTTCATGTTCTTAATGTTCTTATCTCTCTCCGATGTTAAATCTACGTATCATCTTAATGTACGTCATGTCAGATCTGACATGATATGATACGTCATCATATCTGTCATGGGGGGGCAGGACTGAGAGGGGATTTAGGGGACAGGCAAAGGGATTGAGGGGAGAGTGTTTTTTGTTCAAGCTGTGGTGATCCTCTGCTCGACCCATAGCTCTTGCTGTTAAGAACTTCTTTTCTTAAATAAATTACCTACTTGTTACAATTGGAAATATCGTCTCCTGCTGTGTTAAACAACCTTCAGCCACAACACTACCAAACCATGAAGCTACCAAACCATGAGGCTACCAAACCATGAAGCTCCCAAACCATGAAGCTACCAAACCACGAAGCTACCAAACCATGAGGCTACCAAACCATGAAGCTCCCAAACCATGAAGCTACCAAACCATGAAGCTACCAAACCACGAAGCTACCAAACCATGAGGCTACCAAACCATGAAGCTACCAAACCATGAAGCTACCAAACCATGAAGCTACCAAACCATGAGGCTCCCAAACAATGAAACCATGAAGCTACCAAACCATGAAGCTACCAAACCATGAAGCTACCAAACCATGAGGCTACCAAACCATGAGGCTACCAAACCATGAGGCTACCAAACCAGGAAGCTACCAAACCAGGAAGCTATCAAACCAGGAAGCTATCAAACCAGGCGTCATGTCAGTTCCATCATCACATGATCTTATATATCATATTGATTTATTTCTGGTGATTCCTCTGTTTACTTGGCATTGTGTGGTATTATTCCCCAAAGGCTCATGTTCTCTGTCTATTATAGTAACATCATTATGTACAGTTCCCTCCCCCTCGTATGTATATATTTTCTGTTAGGATCTCTGTTTAACAGTACTGTATATTTGAATATCGTGTATGTCACAAATGTAACAGTACTGTATATCTGTATGTCATAAATGTCATGATATATATCTGTATATGTTGTGTATGTCATAAATGTCACTATGAATTGAAAATGGGGGACCCTGATGTAAACAGGACGAAAGTCTCTCTCTGGTCTGCATCCCCTTAACAATTGTGTGTATTGAGCCGTACTGTACTGTACCCATTCTGCAATCATGTTAATAAAGTTTTCAATCAATAAATCAATCAATTACCACTAGGCCTGTTCCTAGTTCCTATCATTATGATTAGTAGGCGAGCATATTATTAACACAGCAACTCTCCTGTGAAGAGCAGATGCTGTTGCCATGGTTTCCTACTGACCTGTCATCAACACAACATCAGATGAAAGCAGGAGGACAACACGTCGATTCAACGTGAGCTCCATGCACAGGACATCGATACACAAACAAAACAACCACGTCTGATCCATTCCATCCTGGTGGAGCGGTATCTTTATTATAAAGCTCAATCATGATGGGAATAAAGTCATCATTCAGGACACAGATGGCGTGCGAAGCTAACGGGCCAAACGCCAGTCATGTAACCGCTGCACGACTTGTTTTGGTTCCTTCCAGTCAGACGTGTTCACTTGGCACTTGATGCCACGGTGTTTATTCTCACTAGAATAATAGCAGCAGGCAGCAACACACTGACGCTCCAGCGGGGAACAGCCTGACGTACTGGGACGAGGATGAGTTGTTATTATTATTGAATATGATGTAGCGTCGCATCAAATCCATAGGCCTCTTTGTCAGCGTTAATAATAATAATAATAAAAAAAAAAAACATCAAACCTCAACAGAAACGTCATGTACGATGAGAAGGAGGATACACGTGATCTGCTCGGTTTACTCGGTGTCGATAACAGGCCTCTATTAGCTGTTGGCTTTTGTCCTGATTGAAAAGCATTGAGAAGCATCACCGCTTCATGATACAATAATTAATGACACTGAACACTGAGGACGCGGGACACCGACCCAGATGCCGGTGCTAAATGCTAATAGGCTGTGGGTTAATTATTAAAAATGAAACTTACATCAGGGACGCCAGTGTGTGTTCATCATCATGGTCTCTGTTGAGTGGAAATCCTCCCGCTGTGCTGGGATCAGCCAGATGTGGACCACACACCCCCAGCCTGCTCATCTGTGCAAGAATAGAAAAACAGCGTCCTTTTTATTATTAGTCTCTTGTTGTTGTTCTTGTTGTTGTAGCACGACCGACCTGCAGCGCGCGGGCTGGAGAGACGCGGAGAACGGCTTCACGGTTTATTTCACGGCGTCACGGACGCGTCTCTCCGGCCTCCCAGCTGCTAGAGGAGCAACGGTGTCTCTGTCTGTGAGAGCCGTGCGCTGCGTGCGAGGGGGCGGGGCTGGGGGGGGGTGTCTATTGTCTCCACACTGGATGACATCATTCCAGACCAATGGCGAACAGAGCTGTGTGATAATAGGCAGTCAGCTCTCTGAGACCCACTCAGCACGTGGAGGGTGAGGGTGGAGGGGGTGAGGGTGGAGGGAGGGGGTGGAGGGGGGTGAGGGTGGAGGAGGAGATGGGGGGTGGTGAGGGGGGAGGCCTCATTACTTTTACCAAAGGATTCGTGCGTTTTGCAAATCTGATTGGCCACTGACGTTTCTGGCACGTTTCTGGTCATGTGACATGTGCGCCCAATCGTGTGACGGCAAGTTCTTTGGACGGTTAAGCTTAGGCGCTCTTTCGAAGTTGGTTAAGGTTAGAGTTTGTCTTAGAGCATGGCGATAGAACGCCAGCCCTGATTCCAAACTCTAACCGTAACCACATTGCAGCGACAACCAGAACCTGCCGATTCCTCCTGAGCAACGTCAGAAGGATCCGCCCCTTACTGACAAAAGAATTCCACCCAACTCCTCGTCCAATCAACAGTCATCTCCCGCCTCGACTACTGCAACGCACTACCAAGCCTCTTCAACTCATTCAGAACGCAGCGGCCCGCCTGATCTCAAACCTACCGAAGTCGGCCCATGTCACCCCACTTCTTAGGGACCTGCACTGGCTCCCCATTGCTGCACGAATCCGCTTCAAGGCCCTCGACCTAGCATACCGTGCGGCAAAGGGAACCGCTCCCGCCTACCTCCGGTCAATGGTCTCTAACTACACACCCTCAAGACCCCTACGCTCTGCATCTTCTGGCCGCCTCAGACCTACTCCTATCCAAGCTCCGGGAGGGTCATCAAAGAGAAGTCGCCTATTCTCAGTCCTTGCCCCACAATGGTGGAATGAACTACCCACCCCAGTTAGGACAGCCGAAACACGTCCAATCTTTCGCCGTCGACTAAAGACGCACTTCTTCAACCATTATCTGAATAAAAAATAAATAAATAAAAAATAAAAATCTAACCCTAACTAACCGTACTGTCATGCACTTGTCCTAATAAACTAACCTACACTGTAGCACTCAACACTTTGATGAACATTTTTTCTCAGCTGATAGAGTTGTGCCCTTCCTGATGGCTTGTCGTACAGAACATGTAAGTCGCTTTGGATAAAAGTGTCAGCTAAATGACAAAATGTAAATGTAAATGTAACCAACTGCGAAAGAGTCGCCTAAGCTTAACCAGTGATAAACTAGGCGTTAGGTCGTTTGCAGGCTGTTCGACGTGGAAATGGGCTAAGACACTGCTTGTCATGCGATTGGGCGCACATGTCACATGACCAGAAACGTGCGTGGCCAATCAGAGTGCAAAACGGGAACGCGGAAACACGAACCGTTTGGTAAAAGCATAGACGGACGCGGCCTGGAGGGTGAGGGTGGTGGAGGATGGTTTAAAAATGTATTATTTTTTTTGTTGTTGTCCTTAGCTCTATTTATTAAAATGTTTAAACATGTTCTTATGTACCTTAGAGATACTATTGTTACCTTATATATATATAGAAACACTGACTATATTATCACCAACATCCAGGTGGGGGGTCCCCTCTGAACAGCCCATCTGATGTTTCTCTCCTCCACACCGCCTGTGGTGCTTTTTTCTCCTATTGCTAGGTTTTTAGTGAGTCGTTCCTTATCTTCATTGGGGAAAAGTCTGGGAGCATCGCAAAATTTGGATTTTATGGTGGTTTTTAGTTTTTGATCTTTTGTGATGTTTCTTCTTGACTTGTACAGCCCATGGGGGCTATTCCATGTAATCTCTATACAAATAAATACATTTGATTTGGTTTGGAAAATGAGGTACAAAACTTTGAGGTGAGGTGCAAATGAGGTATGAATGTAGTGCAAATCTCTTTAATAATAGATAAATATAATGTAGTGTTAAAGTGTCTAAAGTGAGTGTTAAGGTGAGTGTTTGTTTAAAAGTAAGTGTGTGCATGTGGATGTGTGTGCAATGAGTGTAGATGATGGGTTGTTACATGGAGTCATTGAGCATCCTGATGGCCTGGGGATAGAAGCTCCTTCTGAGTCTCTCTGTACTGGCCACGAGACTCCGGTATCGCTTGCCTGACCCCAGCAGTTCAAAGAGGCAGTTGTTTGGGTGACTAGAGTCTTTGGTTATTCTCTTAGCCTTACCCATGCAACTAGGGTGACCAGGTGTCCCCCTTTTGGTTGTACTGTCCCACCATTTGACCAAATGTCCCGCGTCCCTCATATTGAGAGGATGTCCCTCTTTTCGAAGCCAAAAAAAAACATGCGTCTAAAAGCCCCTGCCTACAGACAGTAAACGTAGCAACCCGCCTCTTGTCCACACACATTGCTCTGATTGGTTATAGTACTTTAGCACGCTGCTTGCCTGCTTGTGACGTGACTGAGTCGTGACGCTACCTCATATCGCAGATCTGATTGGTTATAGTAATTTAGCGCACTGATCTGCTCGTGAGAGTTGAACTTGTGACGCTACCTCATATCGCAAATCTGATTGGTAAAAAAAAACACAACAACATTACAAGCAAACTAGTTCAAGATGGAAAGCAGTAAAAAGAAACTGACCTGCAGTTACAACCAAGACTGGCAAACGACACATGACTGGGTGAGGCAGATGGCAGGCAATCCGCAGCAGGCTTTCTGTGTTTTGTGTCATAGTTCGTTTTCAATTGCGCATGGAGGAGAATACAACTTGAAGCGCCACAGTGGACGTGAGTCTCACTTGAAAGTGGCTCACCAAAAAGAAACATCCAGATCTATGGATATGTTTCTTCTTAAACCAAAACATTATAGCGAGACGGACAAGGTCACTGCAGCGGAGATAACAAGCATCTATCACACTGTACAACACTCCCATTCATACAGGTCAGCCGACTGTGGTAGCAAGCTAGCTCCTGTCATTTGGCCAGACTCAGTTATTCTAATAAAAAAATTTACATTATCTATCTGTCCCACTTTGTCCCACCAAAATCTTACTGTTGTCCCACTTTTGGACTTTTTGCATCTGGTCACCCTACATGCAACGCTTGTTGTAAATGTCCTGGAGAGTGGGAAGCCCACCTCCAATTGTGCGTTCGGCTGATCAATTCAATCAATTCAATTATCGGGCCACTCTCTGTGGTCGTGTGCGGTGCTATTCCCAAACCAGCAGGTGATGTTACCAGTCAGGATGCTCTCTATTGTACATGAGTAGAAGTTCTTGAGGATCTTCTGACTCACTTTGAACTTCCTTAGGCGCCTAAGGAAGTAGAGGCATTGCCGTGCCTTCTTCACTACACTGTCAATGTGTGTGGTCCATGTCAAGTCCTCGGATATGTGGGCTCCGAGGTACTTAAAACTGTTCACTCTCGGCGGTCAGGTGGCGTAGCGGAGATTGTGTTCATCACCAACCCCGGAGCGGCTGGATTCGCCTGTTCGAATCCAGCTCACAGTTCCGGGGTTGTCACCAGCTTGGCTGGCCGTTCACAGTATTAGAGGGTGAAGCTGGCGGGGTGGGTCCGGGTCGTTGATCGTTGTAAACAGCGACTCCTACAGTTCGGTCGGGGCGCCTGCTAAGCGCGGATAGGATCTAAGGGCGGTAGTGTGATCCTTCCACACGTTACACGCTCTCAGTGAGAGTCCGCGCTGCCAGGTGAAAAGAAGCGGTTGATTGGCTGGACGTGTGTCGGAGGAAGCACGTGATAGCCTCCACTCTCCCAGACCGACTGTGGGGGGTAAGTGCGCAGTGACCAGGAAGGGGATTGGGAATTGGCATAACGACTAACATTGGGATGGGAGAAAATCTGAAAAAAAAGGAGGGGGAAAAGGACAAAAAAAAAAAAAATTTTCACTCTCTCGACCCATCGATGCTGAGGGGGCTGTACCCTGGCCCCCGACCTCCTAAAATCCACAATCATCTCTTTCGTTTACACATAATGTTAGATACCAACATTATATGATGTTCTTACTGTCTTCTCCAGAGTCAGACAAGAAGTTAGATACCAACATTATGTGATGTTCTTACTGTCTTCTCCAGAGTCAGACAAGAAGATAGATACCAACATTATGTGATGTTCTTATAGTCTGGTCAGTTTGGGGCAAATATGGGGTCAAGGCTGCAAATCATGATTAACATTTGAGCCAATGTTTTTCTGTTAATTTAGGGTCCAATAAAGAAAAAAAAGCAAGGAGCCCAAAAAATTAGGTAGGCAAAGTCTCTGAAACGGCCACGCCCACTTTTTAGACCAGACATTTTGTATCTCGGCTCCTGCAGGTCGCAGAGAGTTGATTTTGAGCTCAAAAGTTGTGGAAACACCACATTTATATTAGTGTTATGAATGCCCTAAAACCTTCACTTTTTTAGATATTCATGAATTTTTTTTTTTTTTTTATCTCTGAATTGATCAGCGCCCAAGCCACTTCAGCCAAATCTGCTCATGAAGGCCATGCAGTTAGTTTGGGCCAAAGTTCTAAATCTACTCATGTGGCATACTAGTGTTTAGGTTGAGGCTTTGTTATAAGATGAGGACCCCAACAACCACCCAAGAAACAAAGCAAACCACTTGAAGTACAACATTTTTTTTATCCACTTTTTCTATTTTCCATCCCAATTCCACTGTGCCAATTCTTCCCTCCCCTGTCTTGAACATTGCTCGCATATGCCCCCCACTGGCCGGTTGTAGGGAGGATAGAAGCCTTGCATCATGTGTCCCCTCCGATACACGAGGAGGCAGCCTGTCACATCTTTTCACCTGCCAGCGTGGACTCTCATTGGCGAGGTGTAACGTGTGGGAGGCTCACACTACCCCCGCCATTTCCTGTCTCTGCTGTGCAGGCGTCCCCAACCGACCTGTAGGAGTCGCTGTCCACAATGTCCAAATTACCACCCATCGACTTCCACCCGCTAACTCTGCCAATTGAGTTAGTATGACGGCTGGCCCAAGCCGGAGGCAACGCTGACAGCCGGAGTCGAACCCGGTGTATCTTGCGTTGGTGACGAGCGCAATGTCCGCTGCACCACCCAGTCGCCCCCAAAAAAAACTTTATTTGAACACATCCCATCACACAGGATTCAAACACTTGCTGAGGCACTTGCAATAAATGAGACATTTCATCCCCCTGCCAGCACAAGAACATGAGGTGCATTTATTAGATCTGCAGCTACACACCCCTGTTACCTGAGACAATGTGTCTCCTGCGGAAACTGCTCCACTTGATGAAGAGTTTCTCCCCATCGGTAGTCCATCCCCATTCAACAACCGGGGGACAAGGGAGTTGTAGAAGGCTGTTCCCCCACAGCCATCCTGCCTGGACTGTATCTCTCAACAGATGCTGTAGCAGTGCATCCTGTCTTGGGGGCAGGTCTCGCAGCTCATCTTTAACTGACTGCTTGAACAGCTGGAATCTGAGTCCATCTATACTTGCACAGTCGTACAGTCCAGCCTTGTTGTACCAGCTCATTACTCAGGGTTCAATAACTTCCATGCTGTTCCTAACAGTCTCAATACTAGGGCAGCAACTTAGTCCTCTCAATGCAGCAGTGAGCTCTGTCAACTTACTGTGGTTCATCCAGGCTTTGAGTGGCCAAAGAAGGCGCTCACAGAATCACAGCCACTGAAATAATGGAACACAGGCATGGCATCAGCCACATCTCCACCAAGCTTCTTGTGTGCTTCTGTGATTGAGTAGAACTGGCATTTGTCTGGAACAGCAAAGTCGACGAAGTTGCAAATCACAACATACTGACAGGAACTTTGTAGTGAACCCTAGTAGGATGACAACTACATCGGAGTCGACTGTTTTAACCGTAACTGACTTGATCCCCTTGTTTAGCATGTCCATCTCATGGCAAATGATGCGGTTGTTAGCCTCCTCAAGCATCTCTATGCGGTCATAAAGCTGGATCTCAACATTTTCGCCAACGTTTGCAAGGATCTTCCTGCTGTAGGTGATGCTGAACTCCTTGCTCCAGTTCCATGCATGTTCCTTAGCAATCCTGGCAAACATTAAATTCAGGGCTACCTTGTTGTCTTGATTAGACAGAAAACCTTCAAAGAATTGCTTAGATTCCGGCACGGTGTCATTCTCGCTGAAGGCCATCTGTGAACTACCTGCTGACCCCTGATTATTCCTAGTCGCAGTCTTAATGTTCATAGTCTGGTAGAGGTCAGCCACAATGTCAATACGATTTGCTCCCTTCTCATGACCAATCTTGGCAACACTGTTCAACACCTTGAAGACAAAGTCTGACTGCGGACGTTCGGGGACAGAGCTTTCAGTGTGGCAACTCCCTCCCCGCAGAACTCCGCACCACCCCAACTCTGGACTCATTTAAAAAACTGCTCAAAACCCACCTCTTCAACTTGGCCTTTAACCCCTAATTTCTCACTTTATATGTATATGTTGTGTCTGTCCACTATGTTTGTTAATTTGTCATCCCCCCCCCCCTATGTAAAGCGACCTTGGGTCTTCTGAAAGGCGCTATATAAAACTAAGTTATTATTATTATTATTATTAAAGTCCCGAAATGTCATGCCTTTGGTGAGAGACTTCGCCAGAATTCGTACTTGCACAGATAGATCTATCACAAGTCCCTCTGAGGCTGTAGATTGAACTTGTACTCCGATGTCCTTCAGGATTTGAGACTTTTGGCTGTGATAAATGTATCCATCCTTTCTTGACAGGGCTTCTGGTAAACCTGTGATTGAAATGAATAGTTTTACCAAAACTAAATTAGCACTGTCAAATCAATTCACTTATAAAATGAATAATTGAACGCCACTGTATCGAGAATCTGGTAAGACGAAAGTTGCCTGCGTCTAAAACATTGAATAACTTTGAAATTATATCAACTAGATTTACCTGTGAATTCACCACCAAAGAGCCTCCTTGTCTCTTCTTCTCTTGATCTGCAGGCCTCCTTCAGCTTTGCAAAGGTTCCTTTAGGTGGCTTGATTGCAGGGCTAGCAAGCTGGACTTTTGCACCTGAACTTGGGAGTTTCAGGGCATTTCGGGAGATCCTTCTGAGCATATACAAATCGCTCCTGCACAACCTGGTCATGCTGTGTTTTACCAACTGTAAAAACAAGGCTGGCATCTTTAGTTACCACACCTGGGAAGGGAATGGATGAGTTCAACCTCATGAACTGAGCTTGGTTGAAGGGGTTGGTAAGGATCCCCTGATACACCTTGAGAGTGTGGCTTGAAAACGCTTCCTTGAAGGAGTCCAGCATTTCTTTGTGTCCGTGTGCTAGATCTTGACCTTCGACCTCAGCTAGGTAGCACTGGATTTCGGGTAGGGCAAGTTCGAGTTTCCTGAAGAATTCCTGATCTTCCCGATTGATGATATCGACGTATCCAGTGTCAGACTTGATGACCTTTATATTATGCTCCTGATCACATACAATCTTCAAAAATCGGTTACCTCTGGTGTTTACTGTGAAAGAGCCTGATAGAAATTCCTTGAACAACTCTGGGTGTCTCCATTTGAGCTCTTTGAGATCCTGAAGAAACACTGATGTCCATCTGGCATAGTGTGTATGATCAAGTGCAAAGTAAAGAGGAATGAGCTGCTCAAGTCCACTGACCATCATGATGAAGTTGGCCTCTCGAAAGTATCTGATGAAGATAAGATCCTTCTTGATTGCTTCAAGGACATTGGTCCAGTAGTGAAACATAGGGCTGTTTTCATTGGCCACCCAATTTCTCCAAATCAAACTGTTTTCCTCTAGATGTTTTGCCTGGAATGCCTCGTCTCTCTTATTGGCCAGGACCACAGCCAGGATTTGAATGCAGTATCTAGCCTTCTTTATGGAATTCACATCACATACAGCAGTTGTCAGACCAGTGATGTTCAGATTAGCTGAGGTTAAGATGGTATCCAGGCCAGTTCCTTTTATCAACTGGCCAACACAGACCAGAGAAACCTTCTCAAGGTGCAGCCCACCCATAAAAGCAAAGTATGAATGAGAAAACTCTTCTCCCATGATACGCGATACACCCAGAGCGGTTTCGAATTTCGGCCGTAGCCAAAACGGGCATGGCGGAATGGCAGTGATTTTTCACAAATATCTGGTTTTAGGGCATATGTTTGTTCATAACACTAATATAAATGTGGTGTTTCCGCAACTTTTGAGCCCAAAATCAACTCTCTGTGACCTTCAGGAGCCGAGATACAAAATGCCAGGCCTAAAAAGTGGGCGTGGCCGTTTCAGGGACTTCGCCTAGCAAATTTTTTGGGCTCCTTGCATTTTTTTGTTTATCAGGCCCTAAATGAACAGAAAAACATTGGCTCAAATGTTAATCATTTTTTGCAGCCATTATGCCTAAACTGACCAGACTATTACTGTCTTCTCCAGAGTCAGACAAGAAGTTAGATACCAACATTATGTGATGTTCTTACTGTCTTCTCCAGAGTCAGACAAGAAGATAGATACCAACATTATGTGATGTTCTTACCGTCTTCTCCAGAGTCATACAAGAAGATAGATACCAACATTATGTGATGTTCTTACTGTCTTCTCCAGAGTCATACAAGATAGATACCAACATTATGTGATGTTCTTACCGTCTTCTCCAGAGTCAGACAAGAAGTTAGATACCAACATTATGTGATGTTCTTACTGTCTTCTCCAGAGTCAGATAAGATAGATACCAACATTATGTGATGTTCTTACTGTCTTCTCCAGAGTCAGACAAGAAGATAGATACCAACATTATGTGATGTTCTTACTGTCTTCTCCAGAGTCAGACAAGAAGTTAGATACCAACATTATGTGATGTTCTTACTGTCTTCTCCAGAGTCATACAAGATAGATACCAACATTATGTGATGTTCTTACCGTCTTCTCCAGAGTCAGACAAGAAGTTAGATACCAACATTATGTGATGTTCTTACTGTCTTCTCCAGAGTCAGACAAGAAGATAGATACCAACATCATGTGATGTTCTTACTGTCTTCTCCAGTCAGACTAGAAGATAGATAACAACATTATGTGATGTTCTTACTGTCTTCTCCAGAGTCAGACAAGAAGATAGATAACAACATTATGTGATGTTCTTACTGTCTTCTCCAGAGTCATACAAGAAGTTAGATACCAACATTATGTGATGTTCTTACTGTCTTCTCCAGAGTCAGACAAGAAGATAGATACCAACATTATGTGATGTTCTTACCGTCTTCTCCAGAGTCATACAAGAAGATAGATACCAACATTATGTGATGTCCTTACTGTCTTCTCCAGAGTCAGACAAGAAGATAGATACCAACATTATGTGATGTTCTTACTGTCTTCTCCAGAGTCAGACAAGAAGTTAGATACCAACATTATGTGATGTCCTTACTGTCTTCTCCAGAGTCAGACAAGAAGATAGATACCAACATTATGTGATGTTCTTACTGTCTTCTCCAGAGTCAGACAGTATGCGGCTGCAAGCTATCCTAGCTTAGCACACATGAATGGAAGCGGATATGGACCACTAGCCTAGCTGTTGGCCAAAAACACCTCTCTCTCCCGGAGTTTTAAGCTAAGCTAGTGGTCTCTATCTGCAGCATTCACTCATCTTCCTCCATGTTCTAAGCTGCAGATTAGCAGACTTAAATAAAACAACGTATGATATTGAGTCGGAACAAGGATGTGTTTTTATTCATATAAATTATTACCCTTTCCTGTACAAATGAAACAAACTGAAACACATCAAGCGTGCATATCGATAAAACCAAAGCAGCAATGCTGATTGTAAACAACACTTCTAATGTAATACTGTTACAAGTATGGCATACATTCCAGACAAATAAAAAAAGCGCTACTGTACATACTTGCAGAATCACAGGAGGAGACGCATGTTTGGATCATCTTTACTGTGCTATAGCCAGGAAACACACTCTCTCATGTGACTGTTTATTGTGCTATAGCCAGGAAACACACTCTCCTGTGACTCTGTTTATTGTGCTATAGCCAGGAAACACTCTCTCATGTGACTGTTTATTGTGCTATAGCCAGGAAACACTCTCTCATGTGACTCTGTTTATTGTGCTATAGCCAGGAAACACACTCTCATGTGACTCTGTTTATTGTGCTATAGCCAGGAAACACTCTCTCCTGTGACTCTGTTTATTGTGCTATAGCCAGGAAACACTCTCTCATGTGACTCTGTTTATTGTGCTATAGCCAGGAAACACTCTCCTGTGGTGCTGTGACTCAGGAACCACTCTCTCCTGTGCTGCTATGACTCAGGAAACACTCTCTCCTGTGGTGCTATGACTCAGGAAACACTCTCTCCTGTGGTGCTATGACTCAGGAAACACTCTCTCCTGTGCTGCTGTGACTCTGTTTACTGTGCCATAGCCAGGAAACACTCTCTCCTGTGACTCTGTTTATTGTGCTATAGCCAGGAAACACTCTCTCCTGTTGTGCTATGACTCAGGAAACACTCTCTCCTGTGTTGCTGTGACTCAGGAAACACTCTCTCCTGTGCTGCTATAGCCAGGAAACACTCTCTCCTCTGGTGCTGTGACTCTGTTTATTGTGCTATAGCCAGGAAACACTCTCTCCTGTGCTGCTGTGACTCTGTTTACTGTGCTATAGCCAGGAAACACACTCTCCTGTGGTGCTATAGCCAGGAAACACTCTCTCCTGTGTTGCTGTGACTCTGTTTATTGTGCTATAGCCAGGAAACACACTCTCCTGTGACTCTGTTTATTGTGCTATAGCCAGGAAACACTCTCTCCTGTGTTGCTATAGCCAGGAAATACTCTCTCCTGTGACTGTTTATTGTGCTATAGCCAGGAAACCCCCTCTCCTGTGCTGCTGTGCTTCGTAAAATAGTCACGCTGTTCATATTCTTCTTATATTCTTTCTTACGCTTCAATGTGAGTAATAAGAAATAATATGGTGTCCCTCAAAACTCAGAGATTTAGTCCTTTTGTTCTCTGAGTCTTGAGAGTGTTTTCCAAGGAATCACGTTTCATAGTAGCTACAATAGAATAGCATTAGAACGTCTGGTATGAAGACATTTGAAACCATGGAGAGCCGTCTGGGCTGGTACCATTACTAAAACACTCTCTGTTCTCCTGTTTGAAGTCCTCTGGGCTGGTGCTATTACTAAAACACTGTTCTCCTGTTTGAAGTCCTCTGGGCTGGTGCTATTACTAAAACACTGTTCTCCTGTTTGAAGTCCTCTGGGCTGGTGCTATTACTAAAACACTGTTCTCCTGTTTGAAGTCCTCTGGGCTGGTGCTATTACTAAAACACTGTTCTCCTGTTTGAAGTCCTCTGGGCTGGTGATATTACTAAAACACTGTTCTCCTGTTTGAAGTCCTCTGGGACAGAATCTCACCGCTGGCTGAACAGTGTCACCTGGTGGATTGACTTACATCTACAGCCGTGATTCACATCTAACAATATCAAATAAAATGTTACAGCCATATCAAAATATTATACAGTACTTAATCAAAATATATATGTACTACTGTACCCTAGACGTCTTCCTCCGTTCCATGCAAAAATAAACACACCTACTCAAAAAACCTTCACACACACACACACACCGATCACATATTCATCTTTTACATTATATACAATAAATAAATTAAGTAATAAATATCAATATTATTCTATTAAACACAAATAGTTCATCACCTGTTCCTCTGTAACATTGTTAATTTCGGTAACTGTCATGGTAACTGTCATCATGGTAGCTGTCATCATGGTAACCGTCATGGTAGCTGTCATGGTAGCTGTCATGGTAGCTGTCATGGTAGCTGTCGTGGTAACTGTCATGGTAGCTGTCGTGGTAACTGTCATGGTAGCTGTCATGGTAACTGTCATCATGGTAGCTGTCATGGTAGCTGTCATCATGGTAGCTGTCATGGTAACTGTCATGGTAACTGTCATGGTAGCTGTCATGGTAATTGTCATGGTAACTGTCATGGTAATTGTCATGGTAACTGTCATGGTAGCTGTCATCATGGTAGCTGTCATGGTAACTGTCATGGTAACTGTCATGGTAGCTGTCATGGTAGCTGTCATGGTAATTGTCATGGTAGCTGTCATGGTAGCTGTCATGGTAGCTGTCATGGTAATTGTCATGGTAGCTGTCATGGTAGCTGTCATGGTAACTGTCATGGTAGCTGTCATGACAGACATTCAAAATAGACCATTGTTTTCTAGTTCCTTTGTGGACGCAGACCAAGACATCTCTCCATGTAGCTCAGACTGTCTTGCTCACTTGGCTGAAACGCTTGAGTGTAGCCTGCTGGTCACATCTGGTCGCAGGGCCGGCCCTGGCATGTTTGACGCCCTAGGCAAGTTATGACACCTACCCCCCTAAATGATAAATGGCATCCAAAGTGCTTTACAATATTGTTCCTCACATTCACCTATTCATTCACACATTCACACACCGACAGCAGAGGCAACCATGCAAGGTGCCAACCTGCTCATCGGGAGCAATTAGGGGTTAAGTGTCTTGCTCAAGGACACTTTGACAAGCTGCCCGGGAGGAGTGGGAATCAAACCGGGAACCTCTGGATTACCAGACGACTGCTCTACCTCCTGAGCCACTGTCGCCCCATGACAGGGTGCCAAGGGGCGCCAGAAATTGTCTGGAAGATTGTCTGGAAGAAATCAATCCAAGTTGACATATTTAGTGCACTATGTTTAACCGCTGTCTGTTTGAAGTTGTCAGCTTAGGTTGTTTTCTTCCACACAACGAAGGAATGAACAGGGAACACAAACTCCAGCTTCACATTAGCTAAGGAGACTAGCGACCCCATTTCAATTCCACAACCCCAAGGCCAGGAACCCCTGCTCTGAACACTGGACATTGCTCTATATACATTATATATTGTTTGTGCCTTTTGAAATGATTTGAACTACATCATACCGGGTTGTTCATCTCTTAGTAGTAAAAGATAGTTGTTTTCATGCTGGGACTATAGAGGGAACCCCGCTTACATCGTCCCCTAGTGTGTGCAGACAGCATGACTAGATAACAGCAGTGATTACAGTCTTAAACTGCTCTCCTCCCTGGTCTGAATCTACCCTTCAGTAGATGGTAGAAAAGTCAGGCAGATATATTGTACAGTATTAACAGTTAGGTTAGTGACAATGCCCCCAACATTTTGAGATACCCCTAAGAAATGTTTCCGCTCATCTCTTCAAGACTCCATTTCAAATACAGGAGAGCTTAGAGATGAGGAACAACCTTGTAGTGTCCCGCTCGACCTCCGGGGGGAGTCTCTGTCCTGCTCGACCTCCGACGGGAGTATCTCTGTCCCGCTCGACCTCCGGCGGGAGTATCTCTGTCCCGCTCGACCTCCGGCGGGAGTATCTCAAAAACGAAAGCCCTTTTTGACAGTTTGTCACTAGGCTAAATAAAGTCCTGATACAAATATTTATAAAGGCTCATAAAAGTAGACAAAAACTAAACTTAAATAGAACATAATGATAATGATAAACATAATAATCTCTCTCTCTCTCTCTCTCTCTCTCTCTCTCTCTCTCTCTCTCTGTCTCTGTCTCTGTCTCTGTCTCTGTCTCTGTCTCTCTGTCTCTGTCTCTGTCTCTGTCTCTGTCTCTGTCTCTGTCTCTGTCTCTGTCTCTGTCTCTCTCTCTGTCTCTGTCTCTGTCTCTGTCTCTCTCTCTCTGTCTCTGTCTCTGTCTCTGTCTCTGTCTCTCTCTCTCTCTCCTCTCTCTCTCTCTCTCTCTCTCTCTCTCTCTCTCTCTCTGTCTCTCTCTCTGTCTCTCTCTCTCCGTCTCTCTCTCTCTCTCTCTCTCTCTCTCTCTCTCTCTCTCTCTCTCTCTCTCTCTCTCTCTCTCTCTCTCTCTGTCTCTCTCTTTGTCTCTGTCTCTCTCTCTCTCTCTCTCTCTCTCTCTGTCTCTGTCTCTCTCTCTCTGTCTCTGTCTCTGTCTCTGTCTCTCTCTGTCTCTCCCCCCCCCCCCCCCCCCCCCTCAGAAGCCGGGCACGTGGCAGTAGGCCTCCAGCGAGGACAGCAGGATGTAGACGAGCCACAGGCAGAAGAACAGGAAGCAGGTGATCAGCTTGTAGGCCCGCGGGCCACCCAGCTCTGCCGACGCCACGGCAGGGCGCCGCCGGTACATGAGCACCGCCACGACCGCGAGCGCCATGACGGTGAAGAGGGTGACGGAGAAGGCCAGCGACCCGGGGTCCACCAGGAACGCCTTGCCCTGGGTCTTCCAGTAGACGGAGGCGATGGTCCACGCCACGCCGATGCCCAGGAACACGTTCACTGCGTTGCTGCCCGTCACGTTCCCGATGGAGGCGTCGGCGTACTGGTCCTGCACCGCCGCCACCTTGCTGGCGAACGTGTCTGTGGAGGGAGGGAGGGGGGGGAGGGAGGGAGGGGGGGAGGGGGGAGAGAGAATACACCGGAGACGGTAAACAGCTTTTATCCAAATCGCTTTTCACGCGACTAACAGTTTTGTGTGCCACGGCTGACAGTCTGCACTATACAAACCTGCATGTTAGCTAGTTGTTGGCTAGTTGTTGGCTAGTTGTTGGCTAGTTGTTGGCTAGTTGTTGGCTAGTTGTTGGCTAGTTGTTACACACACTCACTCACCTGGAACAGATGTACCAAGGGCCACACATTGTTGGCTAGTTGTTAGCTAGTTGTTAGCTAGTTGTTGGCTAGTTGTTGGCTAGTTGTTGGCTAGTTGTTACACACACTCACTCACCTGGAACAGATGTACCAAGGGCCTAGGGTTGCCACCTTTGACCAATAGAAATAAGGGACACCTATCATCGAGCGTGCGCACAAGAACGTTTTTGGGCGGTTTTGGGGCGTTTTTAGGGCGAAAATGGGCAGATTTTGTCACTATTTATTTTTTTAACTTTATTTCGGTTTTAGGGTTAGGGTTAGAGTTATGTTATTTAATTATTTTGGGGAGCCAGCCCCCCAAACTCCTGAAATGCATAGAAATCTATGAAATCTAAATAAAACAATCTATGACATTTATATTAAAAAGAGCTAGCCCCCCCAAACCCCTAAAATACATAGAAATCTATGCATTTTGGAACAGTTACTATATATAGTCAAGAAAGCATTTAGTCATACTTAAAGTTTAAAGTGCTTTATTTGCATTTAACATTGTTTAAATAAATTGGCTGAACTATAGCCTCAACTTGAGCATAATACTGTATGCATATAAAGTGCTGTAAAAACAAAGCCTGGGAACACTTTTACTGAAAGAGGACAATAATACAATGAAACACTTGTGTGACCCAAATTAAAAGATTAATAAAAAATAAAGTGCAAAGAAGAGTAGGCTACTGGCTGCCAGGGCGCGTGAATACTTTCCCCAAGGCAGTTGTCCTTCTGCGTTCGGTTTATGCGGCCTGATTGGCCTCTCAGCGCCCAATCATGTTAGCCCTACTATCGCCTAACTACTTGCTCAATACACTCACTCAATATACTAAAACTAACTATCACTCAACTCACTATCACTCAACTAGACTAAATATAGCCTATAGAACAGATTTTTACAGCCTAACGTTAATATAGAGAGACGAAAACGATACGTTATTTATATATTGATGTGATGTCGATTGATATGAATAGCGTGTTACGTTAATATAGAGAGATGAAAACAATACGAGGAAATGGGCTACGTTAATATAGAGAGATGAAAACAATACGAGGAAATGGGCTACGTTAATATAGAGAGATGAAAACAATACAAGGAAATGGGCGAGGACTATTGATGTGAGATGAAAGCAATACGTTATTTATATATTGATGTGATGTCGATTGATTTTTTTTTATCCACTTTTTCTCCCATTTTCTATATTTTCTCCCATCCCAATTTCGTATCATCCAATTCAACCCTCCCCTGTCACGAACGCTGTTTCTTGCCTCCCACAAGCCGGCTGCAATGTGGACTAAGTCATACATAGCACAAGTCCCCTCCGGTACTTGAGGTAACAGCAGTCGCATCTTTTCACCTGCGCAGCTCGATCTCTCAGTGGCGAGGAGTAACGAGTGGGAGGCTCACGCTGCCCCCGATACTTCCTGATTCTACTGCGCAGGCGCACCAACCGACCTGTAGGAGTCGCTGTCCACAACGCCCGATCCCCACCCATCAGTTTCCCACCCCCTAATACGGCCAATGTGTATTAGTACGGACGACCAGCTAAACTGAAAGCAAATGTGGAGCGCTGGGCTCGAACAGGCAAGCCCAGCGTCTCCAGATTTCGTGGCGAGCGCCTTGCCCACTACGCCACGTAGCCACCCGATGTGATGTCGATTGATATGAATAGCGCGTTACGTTAATATAGAGAGATGAAAACAATACGAGGAAATGGGCTACGTTAATATAGAGAGATGAAAACAATACGAGGAAATGGGCTACAATGGGCGAAGACTTGGGCTGTGGAACTGAAAGCTAGGCGCAACGCGATTGGGCGCTGAGAGAAGCGTCAGTGGCCAATCAGGCCACGTAAACCGAACGCGGAAGGACAACTGCCTTGGGGAAAGTATTCACGCTGCCAGGGCAGGTAAATAGAAATACTGACATCTAGTTAAAAACACAACCAGATAAATAAGATGTAATATCCCATACCGAATCAATCTCAGGAGATGTTTCAGTCATGAAGAACTGTGACACCTGTGCTTGTGTCCTTTAAGTTCTTATATTTCTGGCATGTTGTTCTCCTGAGGCATGCTGTTTGAGATCAGTCAGTCCACCATGCGCCACAGAAAACACACCTACATACTTTGCAGTTTGCTTTGTAAACATCTCCACTGACGCTATCAAGCCAGTGGTTTGCCTCTTCCCACTCGGGTCTGTATTTCTGGAGGCGTTTTGTCTTTTTAGGACGCGGTGGAGTCACAGTGTCTGCTGTAGACATTTTCAAAGTGTCTTCGAAAAGAAATCACAGAGCGCACAGACATTGGAGGATTGGCACAACGGCACAGAACTCTTCTTAGCAACGTGAAAGCGCTAATTCTCATTGGTCGGTGAGCTGCTGAGCGCACGCCCATCATACCAGAGTTGCCAAGTCTGTTTATTTCCCGCAACTCTTGGACACACTTTTGCTTGTTTTTGTAGGTCGGCTGGCTCATTTCTCTCACTAAACTGGCAACCTTAAAATACGAGACAAAGGGCGTCCCGTATCAGTTCAATACGGAACGCGTCTTTTAGTTTCCAATTACGGGACGATTCCGTATTTTAAGGGACGGGTGGCAAGCCTACAAGGGCCACACATTGTTGGCTAGTTGTTAGCTAGTTGTTAGCTAGTTGTTGGCTAGTTGTTGGCTAGTTGTTACACACACTCACTCACCTGGAACAGATGTACCAAGGGCCACACATTGTTGGCTAGTTGTTAGCTAGTTGTTAGCTAGTTGTTGGCTAGTTGTTACACACACTCACTCACCTGGAACAGATGTACCAAGGGCCACACATTGTTAGTTGGCTAGTTGTTAGCTACTAACTCATTGTTAGCTAGTTGTTAGCTAGTTGTTAACTCATTGTTAGCTCATTGTTACCTAGTTGTTAGCTAGTTGTTAGCTAGTTGTTAACTCGTTGTTAGCTAGTTATTAGCTACTTGTTGGCTAGTTGTTAGCTAGTTGTTAGCTAGTTGTTAGCTAGTTGTTAACTAGTTGTTAGCTAGTTGTTAGCTAGTTGTTAACTCGTTGTTAGCTACTAGTTAGCTAGTTGTTGCATAGTTGTTAGCTAGTTGTTAGCTAGTTGTTACACACACACACACACACACACTCACCTGGAACAGAGGTGCCAAGGGCCACAAACACCACAGCAGTCACAGAGTCTTTGAGACCCACAGTGCAGCCGAAGTGACAGGCCAGGTCCCCCGTCACCGCCGTCAAGGCGCCGATGAGACAAATGGACACGAAGAAGCAGGCCCAGCCGTTCCAGTACTCTGTGGGCGGGACGAAGGCGAACAGAACCTTCCAGAACACGGTGAGGAAGTGCATGATGTAGTCGAAGCAGGATGGCAGCCGCTCTTCCCCACTCTCCTCCTCGTCATCATCCCCTGGGGAAGAGGACAGGTCTTCACTACACTGGGCGGTAACCATGCTGGCCATGTTGGCTAAGTGTGGATAGATTGAGTACTTTATTATCTAAAGATGGTAAGTTAGAGTGTTGTGTTCATTCATAGTTAAAGACAGCAGAGGTTGAGTACTTTATTATCTAAAGATGGTAAGTTAGTGTTGTGTTCATTCATAATTAAAGAGAGTAGAGGTTGAGTACTTTATTATCTAAAGATGGTAAGTTAGAGTGTTGTGTTCGTTCATACTGTAGTTAAAGACAGTCACAGTGGTGTCAGGAGAACTGCCTCTCCCTGAACGTCAGCAAAACAAAAGAGATGATTGTGGACTTCAGGAGGTCGGGGGTCAAGGACTACAGCCCCCTCAGCATCGACGGGGCACCGGTTGAGAGAGTGAACAGTTTCAAGTACCTCGGAGCCCACATATCCGAGGACTTGACATGGACCACACACATTGACAGTGTTGTGAAGAAGGCACGACAACGCCTCTACTTCCTCAGGCGCCTAAGGAAGTTCCAAGTCAGTCAGAAGATCCTTAGGAACTTCTACTCATGTACAATAGAGAGCATCCTGACCGGCAACATCACCTCCTGGTTTGGGAATAGCACTGCACAAGACCGTAGCAGACTACAAAGAGTGACACGTTCAGCCGAACGCACAATTGGAGGGGGGCTTCCCACCCTCCAGAACATTTACAACAAGCGGTGCAAGGGGAAGGCTAAGAGAATTATTAAGGACTCGAGCCACCCGAACAACTGCCTCTTTGAACTGCTGCGGTCAGGCAAGCGATACCGGAGTCTTAAGGCGAGCACAGAAAGACTCAGAAGAAGCTTCTATCCCCAGGCCATCAGGCTGCTAAACGAACAATAATCGCTAAACGAACAATAATCACTATGCAACAACCATCAAATGCACACAGCACACACACCCACACGCACACACTCACTCAAACAAACAACACACTGCAGCACCCACTCTCCACACTTTAGATCACACAAACACACTTACACTTTATATTTATTGATAAAGGATTTGCACTACAACTCGTACACCTACTGTGAATTGTACCTAAATTGCACCTCGTCCCATTTCTCCATTTCTGCCTTGCACTATATAGTATTGTATATTAGTACACTGCACAGTATTGTATATTGTATGGTAACTACGTCTATTCTGCATCGAACATTGTACATATGTCTAAACTGAACACTGTGACCTCTTTTTTTTTACTTCTAATTTTACTATGTTTTTATTTCATACTTATCTTGTCTTGCACAGTCTCTGGAGCGCAACAGTAAGAAGCATTTTGTACAAAAGTATTCTGTACTTCTGTATGACAACTATTAAAGAAACTTGAGAAACTTGAACTTGAGTAGAGGTTGAGTACTTTATTATCTAAAGATGGTAAGTTAGAGTGTTGTGTTCATTCATAGTTAAAGACAGTAGAGGTTGAGTACTTTATTATCTAAAGATGGTAAGTTAGAGTGTTGTGTTCATTCATAGTTAAAGACAGTATAGAGGTTGAGTACTTTATTATCTAAAGATGGTAAGTTAGAGTGTTGTGTTCATTCATAATTAAAGAGAGTAGAGGTTGAGTAGTTTCTTATGATATATCTATGCGCTGATTTACCAGTCTCTGATTGGTAAATGGTAAATGGCTGCATTTATATAACAGCTTTTATCCAAAGCGCTTTACAATTTGTTCCTCACATTTTATCCGTTCACTCACACATTCACACACCGATGGCAGAGACAACCATGCAAGGTGCCAGCCTGCTCATCGGGAGCAATTAGGGGTTAAGTGTCTTGCTCAAGGACACTTCGACACACTGCCCGGGAGGAGCGGGAATCAAACTGGGAACCACCGGATTACCAGACGACTGCTCTGACTCCCGAGCCACTGTCGCCCCCAATTGATTGGCTGAGAGACTCACCTGCACTGACAGTGACCGTCTCTGATTGGCTGAGAGACTCACCTGCGCTGACAGTGACCGCGCTGACAAACTGTTCTCTCCAGCTGCTGCTTCCCACGACTAGAGCGAGGTTGGTCTTCTTGATGAGTTTATCCACCGTGCTCTAAACACACACACACACACACACACACACACACACACACACACACACACACACACACACACACACACACACACACACACACACACACACACACACACACACACACACACACACACACACACACACACACACACACACACATTTGAAATGTTTATTTATGTCCACATGAACAGAAGTACAAGGAAGCCTCATACAAAGGACATAAACACTGCCAGTGCAGTCAGAAAGTATGAAAGAACAGCCAGTTACAAAGTGCATGGACGGCAGAACGCTGTTACATACTGTACAGTATGGCTGAACTACTTGTCGGACACATCGGACACGAATCATGGGTAAAGGAAACAACGCCTCCTCAAAATTGAGCGGCTTCCTATAATAACCATAGATACTGAGCAGTACCTTGCTAACTGCTTGGCCTTCCTTTTGGGGAGACCGGCTATTTGTAGGCCCCTCACAACCAACTTGTGCACATGCCCTAGGCTGCCAACGATAAAAACTAGAAGTTTACATCTGTAGCCTAGCTGTGAGATGGTCTGCTGTAGCTGTTGGTATTTCAACACTTTGGTTAGAAAGGCTTCTTCTAAGCTGTAATCAAAAGTACAGCCAACCTCAAGAATGGACACCTCCCTAAGGTGTTCATTTACAACAAAGACATCACACACACACACACACACACACACACACACACACACACACACACACACACACACACACACACACACACACACACACACACACACACACACACACACACACACACACACACACACACACACACACACACACACACACACACACACACACACTGTTGACCACTAGGAGCTGCCCAGTACAACCACAGTCTGACACTGTTGACCACTAGGAGCTGCCCAGTACAACCACAGTCTGACACTGTTGACCACTAGGAGCTGCCCAGTACAACCACAGTCTGACACTGTTGACCACTAGGAGCTGCCCAGTACAACCACAGTCTGACACTGTTGACCACTAGGAGCTGCCCAGTACAACCACAGTCTGACACTGTTGACCACTAGGAGCTGCCCAGTACAACCACAGTCTGGCACTGTTGACCACTAGGAGCTGCCCAGTACAACCACAGTCTGACACTGTTGACCACTAGGAGCTGCCCAGTACAACCACAGACTGGCACTGTTGACCACTAGGAGCTGCCCAGTACAACCACAGTCTGACACTGTTGACCACTAGGAGCTGCCCAGTACAACCACAGTCTGACTGACACTGTTGACCACTAGGAGCTGCCCAGTACAACCACAGTCTGACACTGTTGACCACTAGGAGCTGCCCAGTACAACCACAGTCTGGCACTGTTGACCACTAGGAGCTGCCCAGTACAACCACAGTCTGACACTGTTGACCACTAGGAGCTGCCCAGTACAACCACAGTCTGACACTGTTGACCACTAGGAGCTGCCCAGTACAACCACAGTCTGACTGACACTGTTGACCACTAGGAGCTGCCCAGGGCCCCGTTCCCCGTACCTGGCTAACTGAGTTAGCCGGATAATTTCCAGCATAGCCTGACTTAAGCCGGACCTTTCTGTTCCCCGACGCTCGATTGTCTAAATCACCATGACAACAGATCAAAAAGTTTGAGCCTGGTCGAGAGCAGGGTTAAGTTCAGTTAGCTGGATGAACCATGGCCACGCCCCCGCAAAGAAATGCCAGCTCGCTTCCTGAAATGATTCTCACAGTCTAGATCTGCATTATACCATTCTGAATTATGTTTCTGTGCTTCGTTTTCCTAGAGGGGGCTTTTGAAATGTATAATAATAGAACTAAATGCTGATAATAAATCATATTCAGCCTATAGATTTACTTTGTCCTAAATAAAATAATGCACGTCATATACGGCTCTCGGAGTGCGATACACGCTGCATGTGGTTATTTTAATAACGGCGCATTGCAAATGTGAATCCCGCGGGGATATTTTTAATGAATGAAACCTATCGGCCGTTTGGCTCTGATTAGTTTCATATATTCTCCGCTGTAGATTTGCTTAACGGAGCGCCCGGATTGTGTTTCATTCAAGCATAAAATTGAAGTGTCTATGCGTGGATTGTGGTTTTTGTGGATTATGAATTACGAGGACTCTGAGGATTGTTGAATTGTATCATCACTCACACGTTATTGTGATATTGTAACTGGGATTAAAATGTCTGATGAGATGCGCTGTTTGACGGATTTGAGAAATTGAATGAGCCGTTGACGTCACATTAATGCATTTGAGAATAAAGAGATAAAACTTCATTCAAAAGAAAAATATTCGAAACACGGGTCTCTTGTGCATTGATGGATACACAATGGATATATCCCGTCTGGCACAGTGGTGCAACGGCCAGTGTTCGCTCCTGGCAAGCGGACCCAAGTTCGAGACCCCGCGTTTCCAATATAATTTTTTTGGAATATAATATTAATGATTATACGCAAAAGTAGCCTAGTTTTAAGTGAAAATATTATAAATCTACATGCATTGAGGATGTCATTCTTTATATAGCTCTCAACGTGCACCAAATTGAATTATTCCTACATTGCAAAAAGAAGAAAAAGACTAGAAGAAGTGGGATTTGAACGCGGGTCGTCTGCGTGAAAGTCAAAACGACCAACCGTCACACCACAGTGCAGATAAGTAAAACATCCACCATACATCAATCAATGGGTAAGAGAGCCGTATCCTTATTCTGTATAACAGTTGAACTAATTATTTTCACTAGCAAGATCTCATTTGATTATCCATTCCATAAACCTACTGCCAGCAGGCAAGTTTAAAGAAATATAATCTGATTGATTGGGGTAATGAGGGACTTAAAATTAGCCTATAGATTATGCATTTAACTTGTCGGCGAGGCTATTGAGCCGTACTGCAATCTGTTAATAAAGTTTTAAATCAATTAATCAATCAATGCCGTTAGAAAATCAGGATTTTTGCTATCGATACTTGCTGGCTTTTCAACTGAAGCGGCCGCGCGCACTTATCCTGGGTCTCAAGTCTGGTTCGAGTTAACGAGACTGAATCCACCTTCGAGGAACAGGAAAATCCCGGCTTCAAACATCGGGTTAATTGAATCTGGATAATGGGACTCTTGATCGACTTAGTTGAACCAGGTACGGGGAATAGGGCCCTGTACAACCACAGTCTGACACTGTTGACCACTAGGAGCTGCCCAGTACAACCACAGTCTGACTGACACTGTTGACCACTAGGAGCTGCCCAGTACAACCACAGTCTGACACTGTTGACCACTAGGAGCTGCCCAGTACAACCACAGTCTGACTGACACTGTTGACCACTAGGAGCTGCCCAGTACAACTTAAGACCTAGTCTGGTACGGCTCTAGACATTGTTGTAGTACCATGTTTTCACCACCAGATGTCCTCTTTACACACCAGCTGGTTCTCATGGTGTGTGAACAGAGGCTGCACATGAGGCAGCAGCATGTGGCACTTAATAACAATAATAATAATAATAATAATAATAATAATAATAATAATAATAATAATAATAATAATAATAATAATAATAATATAATAATAATATAATAATAATAATAATAATAATAATAATAATAATAATAATAATAATAATAATAATAATAATAATATAATAATAACAATAATAATAAAACTGCAGTCCACCCTGCAGTTACCATGTGCAGATCCTCTAGTGCTGCTTCTACTGGCGTTTGTTTTTGAGACGTATGGACAAAGTACAGCTGGGGCAAGATTGTTCACATTTAAAAATCTATTTGATAAGAGAAAACTTGATGAAGTTGTCAAAACTGAGCAACTTGTACTTTTTCAGAATTATACAGCGGTGCCATTTCATTCGTTTTTCGGTCGAGGCATTATCTTCAGTGCTTGTTTGTGTATGAATGAATGAATGAATGAATGAATGAATGAAAACTTTATTTAACAGATTGCAGAATGGGTACAATAGAGTACGGCTCAATACACACAATTGTTAAGGGGATGCAGACCAGAGAAAGACGTTTGTCTTGTTTACATCAGGGTCCCCCATTTTCAATTCATAGTGACATTTATGACATACACAACATACATGACATCATGACATTTATGACATAGGGACATACATGACATACAGGTATATAGTACTGTTACATTTGTGATATATACGATATGCAAATATACAGTACTGTTACCCATAGATCCTAACAGAGATTATATACATATGATGGGGAGGAGGCTGTACATTAGGAGCGGGTGGGTGGGTGGGAGTAAAAAAATATACATATGGTGGGGAGAGAATATATACATACAGTGGGGAGGAGACTGTATTAGGAGGGGGTGGGGAGGGGGGGTATTTGGACATTTACGGTGGCCAGTTTCGAATTGCAGCCTCCCGTAGGTGCTCTTTAAGAGCGGTTTTGAAGGAGGGTAGGGATTCACATCTTTTTACGGCTGTGGGTAGGGCGTTCCACATTGTTGTGG
This sequence comes from Notolepis coatsorum, assembly GCF_963971535.1. Taxonomy (NCBI): domain Eukaryota; kingdom Metazoa; phylum Chordata; class Actinopteri; order Aulopiformes; family Paralepididae; genus Notolepis; species Notolepis coatsorum. The sequence continues at coordinate 69,061 of NW_028174481.1, read as the reverse complement.
CATAATTGCGAAATGTGTTTAGTCTCTTGTTTGTGCCGAATCTGGGTTGCACATGATTTGTAGTGACGTGATGGGCTTGACAGTTGACTGTGAAGCTCCGTACAGTAACACAATAGGATACATGTGAAAATATCATGGCATGCATGAACAGCTGACCTGCCAGAGGTATGTAATGTCTTTCCATTCTAAAACAGTTCAGGTTTGTCCTTACGGTCTTACATAGCTTTTTAACATGTTTATCAAATTTAAGTTCACTGACGTAGTCTATTTCCTCTTGTAATCTATTCTAATTGTACGCTTATCTTTTCTTATGGTAAAACACATCGATTATGAATAGAACAAACAGGTTGTCATAATAAAACAGTCATACCTGCTATGATCACCATGGTTTCATACATAACACTCTTCAGCTTTGGCTCCTGTTGTGCTGTTTGACTTGTCTTTGAAGCAAACACCCACGTCTACTGTTCAATCAGCCCTGCGCCCCTGCCGACACCTAGTCTGTATCACTTTAGTAGAACTAAAACAAATAAAGAGCCAGCAGTCTTATCTATATCTAAAGGCATCTACTCGTAAACTAGCAGTCTTACCTCTATGTAAAGTCATCTACTAGTAAACTAGCAGTCCTACCTCTATGTAAAGTAATCTACTAGTAAACTAGCAGTTTTACCTCTATGTAAAGTAATCTACTAGTAAACTAGCAGTCTTACCTCTATGTAAAGTTATCTACTAGTAAACTAGCAGTCGTACCTCTATGTAAAGTTATCTACTAGTAAACTAGCAGTCGTACCTCTATGTGAATGAATGAATGAAAACTTTATTTAACAGATTGCAGAATGGGTACAATACAGTACGGCTCAATACATACAATTGTTAAGGGGATGCAGACCTGAGAAAGACGTTTGTCTTGTTTCCATCAGGGTCCCCCATTTTCAATTCATATAGACATTTATGACATACACAACATACATGACATTTATGGCATAGGGACATATAGGTATTTGGTACTGATACATTTGTGACATAGGCGGTATTCAAATATACAGTACTGTTACCCCTAGATCCTGACAGAGTATATACATATGATGGGGAGGGGACTGTACATTAGGAGGGGGTGGGTGGGTGGGAGGGAAATATACATACGGCGGGGAGGGAATATATACATGCGGTGGGGAGGAGACTGTCTATTAGGAGGTGGTGGGGGTTTTGGGCATTTACGGTGGCCAGTTTCGAATTGCAGCCTCCCGTAGGTGCTCTTTAAGGGCGGTTTTGAATGTGGGCAGGGATTCACATTCCTTTACAGCTTTGGGTAGGGCGTTCCACATTGTTGTGGCATAATTGCGGAACGTGTTTAGCCCCTTGAAAAGTCATCTACTAGTAAACTAGCAGTCTTGCCTCTATGTAAAGTCATCTACTAGTAAACTAGCAGTCTTACCTCTATGTAAAGTCATCTACTAGTAAACTAGCAGTCTTACCTCTATGTAAAGTCATCTACTAGTAAACTAGCAGTCTTACCTCTATGTAAAGTCATCTACTAGTAAACTAGCAGTTTTACCTCTATGTAAAGTAATCTACTAGTAAACTAGCAGTCTTACCTCTATGTAAAGTCATCTACTAGTAAACTAGCAGTCTTACCTCTATGTAAAGTCATCTACTAGTAAACTATCAGTCTTACCTCTATGTAAAGTCATCTACTAGTAAACTAACAGTCTTACCTCTATGTAAAGTCATCTACTAGTAAACTAGCAGTCTTACCTCTATGTAAAGTTATCTACTAGTAAACTAACAGTCTTACCTCTATGTAAAGTCATCTACTAGTAAACTAGCAGTCTTACCTCTATGTAAAGTTATCTACTAGTAAACTAACAGTCTTACCTCTATGTAAAGTCATCTACTAGTAAACTAGCAGTCTTACCTCTATGTAAAGTCATCTACTAGTAAACTAGCAGTCGTACCTCTATCTAAAGTCATCTACTAGTAAACTAGCAGTCTTACCTCTATGTAAAGTCATCTACTAGTAAACTAGCAGTCCTACCTCTATGTAAAGTAATCTACTAGTAAACTAGCAGTTTTACCTCTATGTAAAGTAATCTACTAGTAAACTAGCAGTCTTACCTCTATGTAAAGTTATCTACTAGTAAACTAGCAGTCTTACCTCTATGTAAAGTCATCTACTAGTAAACTAGCAGTCGTACCTCTATCTAAAGTCATCTACTAGTAAACTAGCAGTCTTACCTCTATGTAAAGTCATCTACTAGTAAACTAGCAGTCTTACCTCTATGTAAAGTAATCTACTAGTAAACTAGCAGTCTTACCTCTATGTAAAGTCATCTACTAGTAAACTAGCAGTCGTACCTCTATCTAAAGTCATCTACTAGTAAACTAGCAGTCTTACCTCTATGTAAAGTCATCTACTAGTAAACTAGCAGTCTTACCTCTATGTAAAGTAATCTACTAGTAAACTAGCAGTCTTACCTCTATGTAAAGTCATCTACTAGTAAACTAGCAGTCGTACCTCTATGTAAAGTAATCTACTAGTAAACTAGCAGTCTTACCTCTGCTAGGACGAAATGGAACATTTCATTGCCCCGGAATAAAAAAAAAGCTTTTACTTTGACTTTTTAGTACTGTAGAAACGTTTTGACTTTTACTCAAGTGTGTTTTTAGCCAGATACTCAGACTTTTACTTGAGTACGATTTTGAGACGGTACCCATACTTTCACTTCAGTATAATCTCTGGGTGCTTTTTACACCCCTGATGTGAGTCACCTTGAACTCGTAGGACTCCTCGATGACCACCTCCAGCGTGGTGTGTTCCCCCAGGCTGGGGCAGCCCATCCTGGCCACCTGCCCCTCCTCCTGCCCCTCCTTCTGCCCCGCCACCTGCTTGTTGTCATTGGCGTCTCCTGGAGCACAGAGAGGAGGAGAGGGAGGAGGAGAGGGAGGAGCACAGAGAGGAGGAGAGGAGGGTAGAGAGGGAGGAGGAGAGGGAGGGGCACAGAGAGGAGGAGAGGGAGGAACACAGAGAGGAGGAGAGGGAGGAGAGGGAGGAACACAGAGAGGAGGAGAGGGAGGAAGAGAGGGAAGAGCACAGAGAGGAGGAGAGGGAGGAGGAGAGGGAAGAGCACAGAGAGGAGGAGAGGGAGTAAAACATTAGTCAGTAAATGGTGTGTTTATAAAGGGCTTTTATCCAAAGCGCTTTACAATCTGCTCCTCACATTCTACCCATTCACTCACATTCACACTAATTAGGGATTAAGTGTCTTTCCCAAGGACACTTTGACACGCTACCCGGGAGGAGCGAGAATCGAACCGGGAACCTTCTGATTACCAGACGACCGCTCTACCTCCTGAGCCACTGTTGCCCCCACAGTATGTTTTAGGTAAAACACATAAATGATTCGTCCTTCTTGTGGAATATGAATGAGAGTCAAGCTCAAAGTAACTTTGAACGAATATGGTAGATGATGATGTTAGAAGATGATGGTAGTGATGATGATGATGATGATGATGATGGTGGTGGTAGTGATGAAGATGGAGACTGTTTGATGTTAGAAGATGGTAGATGATGGAGACTGTTTGATGTTAGAAGATGGTAGATGATGATGATGGTAGTGATGATGATGATGATGGTAGTGATGAAGATGGAGACTGCTTGACGGTTATCTACTCACCGTGCTTCTGTCCCACCTCCAGGAAGATGGGCTCCTCCAGGACGATGGTGAAGGTCTTGTTCTTCTCGTACTCCTCGTCATCAAAGATCTTCACGTCCAACAGCTTCCTACAGAGAGAGAGAGAGAGAGCGAGAGCGAGAGAGATAGGGAGAGAGAGAGAGAGAGAGATAGGGGTCAGAGGTCAAATGAACAGGATCAGAAAACAACTCAACTTTTAATCATTGGTTGTTTTATTAAAGCCCCAATCTGTGATAAAAATGTTTTGGGCCAGGCGGCCGGGTGGCGCAGCGGTCTAAGCGTCTGCCCACCACCACAGAGACAGTGGGATCGAATCCAGCTGTGGTGCCTCCGGCTTGGCCGACCGTCCATACTAACACAATTGGCAGTGTTAGAGGGTAGGAAACCCGGCGAGGGTGGGTCCTGGTCGTTGTAAACAGCGACTCCTACAGTTCGGTCGGGGCGCCTGCACAGCGAGGGAAAGACCTGGGGGAGGTAGTGTGATCCTTCCACACGTTACACTCCCCCAGTGAGAGTCCGCTCTGCCAGGTGAAAAGAAGTGGTGGGCTGGGTACACATGTGTCGGAGGAAGCATGTGATAGTCTCCGCCCTCCCGGACCGACGGTAGGGGGTAGAGTGCGCAACGACCAGGACGGGGGTTGGGAATTGGCATAACGACTAACATTGGGATGGGAGAAAAATGGAAAAAAGGAGGAAAAATATAATAAAAAAAAATTATAAAAAAAAATGTTTTGGGCCATATCAATGTGGGATATATTAGATCATTGATGAGTGCAGTTAATGTCAAGGAGTGAAACCATTTCTCACAAAATCACATGTATGTAGCTCCATTTCAACATTAGTAGTAGTAACAACAATAATAATAATTACAACAACAACAACAACAACAACAACAACAACAACAACAACAACAATAATAATAATAGCAATAAGAAGAAGGAGAAGAAGAGGACGACGAAGAAGAACGTATATAAATATATTTGAAAGGTGCTATAGAACACTTTTATGTTGTTTATGTTTTCTTTTTCTACACCCACAGAGCTTTTAAAACAGTGCATAATAAAGGTATTGCTTTCGCCCCCAAAGACAATATTGATTCATGTATGTATAAAAATGTTGGCGGCTCCAAAATGAATGTAAATGTTGTTGTTTAATGGTAAATTAATGCTGGAGCTCTAGTGGCTGAACTGATAATACATTATGTTTTCATAATGTGCTGTAGAGTCCTACTGTAGAGTCCTACTGGTGTAATAAACACCTTGTTCAAGGTAAAGAGCCTGTATGAACCACAGAGGAAGCTAGTTTAATAAAGAGCCTGTATGAACCACAGAGGAAGCTAGTTTAATAAAGAGCCTGTATGAACCACAGGAAGCTAGTTTAATAAAGAGCCTGTATGAACCACAGAGGAAGCTAGTTTAATAAAGAGCCTGTATGAACCACAGAGGAAGCTAGTTTAATAAAGAGCCTGTATGAACCACAGAGGAAGCTAGTTTAATAAAGAGCCTGTATGAACCACAGAGGAAGCTAGTTTAATAAAGAGCCTGTATGAACGACAGAGGAAGCTAGTTTAATAAAGAGCCTGTATGAACCACAGATGAAGCTAGTTTAATAAAGAGCCTGTATGAACCACAGAGGAAGCTAGTTTAATAAAGAGCCTGTATGAACCACAGACGAAGCTAGTTTAATAAAGAGCCTGTATGAACCACAGATGAAGCTAGTTTAATAAAGAGCCTGTATGAACCACAGAGGAAGCTAGTTTAATAAAGAGCCTGTATGAACCACAGAGGAAGCTAGTTTAATAAAGAGCCTGTATGAACCACAGATGAAGCTAGTTTAATAAAGAGCCTGTATGAACCACAGAGGAAGCTAGTTTAATAAAGAGTCTGTATGAACCACAGATGAAGCTAGTTTAATAAAGAGTCTGTATGAACCACAGAGGAAGCTAGTTTAATAAAGAGCCTGTATGAACCACAGAGGAAGCTAGTTTAATAAAGAGCCTGTATGAACCACAGAGGAAGCTAGTTTAATAAAGAGCCTGTATGAACCACAGAGGAAGCTAGTTTAATAAAGAGCCTGTATGAACCACAGAGGAAGCTAGTTTAATAAAGAGCCTGTATGAACCACAGGAAGCTAGTTTAATAAAGAGCCTGTATGAACCACAGAGGAAGCTAGTTTAATAAAGAGCCTGTATGAACCACAGAGGAAGCTAGTTTAATAAAGAGCCTGTATGAACCACAGAGGAAGCTAGTTTAATAAAGAGCCTGTATGAACCACAGAGGAAGCTAGTTTAATAAAGAGCCTGTATGAACGACAGAGGAAGCTAGTTTAATAAAGAGCCTGTATGAACCACAGATGAAGCTAGTTTAATAAAGAGCCTGTATGAACCACAGAGGAAGCTAGTTTAATAAAGAGCCTGTATGAACCACAGACGAAGCTAGTTTAATAAAGAGCCTGTATGAACCACAGATGAAGCTAGTTTAATAAAGAGCCTGTATGAACCACAGAGGAAGCTAGTTTAATAAAGAGCCTGTATGAACCACAGAGGAAGCTAGTTTAATAAAGAGCCTGTATGAACCACAGATGAAGCTAGTTTAATAAAGAGCCTGTATGAACCACAGAGGAAGCTAGTTTAATAAAGAGTCTGTATGAACCACAGATGAAGCTAGTTTAATAAAGAGTCTGTATGAACCACAGAGGAAGCTAGTTTAATAAAGAGCCTGTATGAACCACAGAGGAAGCTAGTTTAATAAAGAGCCTGTATGAACCACAGAGGAAGCTAGTTTAATAAAGAGCCTGTATGAACCACAGAGGAAGCTAGTTTAATAAAGAGCCTGTATGAACCACAGAGGAAGCTAGTTTAATAAAGAGCCTGTATGAACCACAGAGGAAGCTAGTTTAATAAAGAGCCTGTATGAACCACAGAGGAAGCTAGTTTAATAAAGAGCCTGTATGAACCACAGAGGAAGCTAGTTTAATAAAGAGCCTGTATGAACGACAGAGGAAGCTAGTTTAATAAAGAGCCTGTATGAACCACAGATGAAGCTAGTTTAATAAAGAGCCTGTATGAACCACAGAGGAAGCTAGTTTAATAAAGAGCCTGTATGAACCACAGAGGAAGCTAGTTTAATAAAGAGCCTGTATGAACCACAGAGGAAGCTAGTTTAATAAAGAGCCTGTATGAACGACAGAGGAAGCTAGTTTAATAAAGAGCCTGTATGAACCACAGAGGAAGCTAGTTTAATAAAGAGCCTGTATGAACCACAGAGGAAGCTAGTTTAATAAAGAGCCTGTATGAACCACAGAGGAAGCTAGTTTAATAAAGAGCCTGTATGAACCACAGAGGAAGCTAGTTTAATAAAGAGCCTGTATGAACCACAGAGGAAGCTAGTTTAATAAAGAGCCTGTATGAACCACAGATGAAGCTAGTTTAATAAAGAGCCTGTATGAACCACATCTAGTTTAATAAAGAGCCTGTATGAACCACAGATGAAGCTAGTTTAATAAAGAGCCTGTATGAACCACAGATGAAGCTAGTTTAATAAAGAGCCTGTATGAACCACAGCTAGTTTAATAAAGAGCCTGTATGAACCACAGATGAAGCTAGTTTAATAAAGACTTGTTTGAGGTAAAGAGTCTACATGTATCATGTAGAAGCTCACTTGTGTAAAAACAACATGTATCATGTAGTATAGAAGCTCACCTGTGTAAAAACAACAACATGACACCATAGTTGCTAAAGCGTTGCTGCATTCCGACGATGCGGTGGAACACTTTGTGTCTCTGTGAGAACAGCACCACATCCCCCTGTCCGCTACCTCCATCTCCATAACCACAAGTGGGCGTGTGTCTATTTCTGTCTACAAATATACACACAGACTTCAGCGTGCGCACACACACACACACGCGCGCACACGCGCACATGCACAAACACACACACACACACGCAGTGGAGTTTGCAGGCAGAAGAATGAGGATTTGCAGATTTGTTTTTACATGTCAGTGCCATCGGTCAGGTATTGTCAGGGGGAGAGTAAGTAATGGGTTTCATTCTCCAAGGACTTACGACAAAAAGGGCTTTCTCTTAGGGCCATTTGAGACCTTTTTCGGGCAGATTTTGGGATTCACCAACCGTCCCAATAAAACATATATAATTAATATTATATTATAATATATTGTCTATATTAATTTCTTGCCCGAAAAGGTCTCAAATGGCCCTAAGAGAAAGCCCTTTTTGTCGTAAGTCCGTTGGAGAATGAGACCCTACCAGGGTGTTCATCTCTTTATGTTTAGAAGATGTGGAAGGTTACCAGAAAGACTATATCTTTATTTCATTAATAATTGATAGAAGATAACATAGTACTAACATGGTATTATACATTTTCTTATCTGTGTTTACGTGTCACATATGTTCTGTTATGGTCTTTAAAGGATAACTCCACTATTTTGGGAAATTAGCTTATTTAACATCTTCCCTGGAGTTAGACAAGAAGATGCATACCTTTTTTGTCTCTGTGCGTGCATTTTAGCTTTGGGAATAGATGCTCCGTTAGCATAGCTTAGCTTCATCACTGGAAGTGGGGGAGGACAGTAGCCTTACAGTGCCTTACAGTGTATTGCAAGGTCTGACATTGACCAAACTTGATATGCATGACCTTGGTGGGCTCTAGGTCAACTCCTGAAAAGGGGGTCAATGTCAGACTTTGCAATCAAAAGTTAGGGGGCTAATAACCCTTGGCATAATTTCAGTGCGCCCCTAACTTTTGATTGCAAGGTCTGACATTGACCCCCTTTTCAGGAGTTGACCTAGAGCCCACCAAGGTCATGCATATCAAGTTTGGTCAATGTCAGACCTTGCAATACACTGTAAGGCACTGTAAGGCTACTGTCCTCCCCCACTTCCAGTGATGAAGCTAAGCTATGCTAACGGAGCATCTATTCCCAAAGCTAAAATGCACGCACAGAGACAAAAAAGGTATGCATCTTCTTGTCTAACTCCAGGGAAGATGTTAAATAAGCTAATTTCCCAAAATAGTGGAGTTATCCTTTAACCCTTTCACTACCACACTACAGACGGTTAACCCTTCCGCTACCACACTACAGAAGGTTAACCTTTCACTACCACATTACAGAAGGTTAACCTTTCACTACCACACTACAGAAGGTTAACCCTTTCACTACCACACTACAGACGGTTAACCCTTCCGCTACCACACTACAGAAGGTTAACCTTTCACTACCACACTACAGAAGGATAACACTTTCACTACCACACTACAGACGGTTAACCTTTTCACTACAGAATGTTATATTAGTCGTACTGGCGAATCGCGTCCTGCTCTTCGCCATCGAGATATACCTCATCTCCAGTACCTAGTGTACTCCATCAACGAATACAAAACAATACACCCAGCACCTGCCAGGCCCCGCCCTAGTGCTACGTACTATATAGCACTAGGCGTGGTCACCACTCGCTCTTCCTCTATTTTTGTTTCCATCATAGCGGATGCGTGCACCCTATGCAACTAGTTGTCATGAAAAGTTTAGAGAAATTGCGTAATATTGAGTGCTTACCGGAGATTTGCTTACCCCTGGAATCTTCGCGGCATGTTCCAACGACACGTCGGGTCTATTCTGATGTTTCCTCGTCTTGTGGCAGCAGATCGAGGGACAGCGTGCGAGGTTTGGCTATCGAGCCGGCTCGTACACAGGTAGGCCCTGTGTCATCAGGCATTGATGCTAGTGTTAGTAATGCTGGTTGTTTTGTTACACAACCGAGTTGTGTCGGCGCCAGGGGTGGGATGTTTTGGTGAACGTTCCCCTGAAGTGGACGGTTTCCAAGCGATCCTGGAGCGCGCTGCTAACACTAATGCTAACGCTAATGCTACAATGCTGGGTCACTGTTCTAATGTTCCCCGCCGTGGGATGTTGCCGCTTTTCCCTCCTCTTAACCGGTTCATTGATGAAGGTCAGTCGGTAGCTAATGTGGGGGGTTTTGCTGAGTCCTATTTACCCTTTTTACGGGTGAATGGGTTGACAACAGGGTGCAGGGCGGGTGTGCCATGGCTAAGTAGCCAGGTAGCATCGATCCTGTGCCCCGGCGGGGTTGAACGGTGTCCCACCCGGCCGACGCTTGAGAGCGAGTCGGCCCGGAGGGTGGCAGTATGGACTGATGAGAGCTATACTGCTGGAATGGAATTTAGCGGCGGCCAGTGTTGTGGCTCAGCTGACTGTTTTTCTGTCCACATTAGCGTCGGGTAGTGGGGCTACAGGACCAGCCGACGCTGAATTTCTTTTGCATGTTTTTGGTGTTATAGAGATCTTGACTCAGTCGCAAGCTATAACTGCGGGGAGGATTAGGATGCTATCAACGCTTGTTAATAGGCATTTCTGGTTGGAGCAATCTCCTCTTGGGGAAGAAGAAAGGTTTTCTCTCCTCACGGCTCCTTTTTCCACAGAGGGACTCTTTGGTCGTTCTGCGGAGACGCAGGCGGTTGTTGATCTAGGTCCCACACCGCCTCACGCTATGCAGCCAGAGGTTGGAGCACGGCCTCGTCAGCGACTGTGGCGAGGCCCTCGACAGGCGGCCATGTTTCCCCCGCCAGTGGTACCCTGGGCGGAGAGTCAACAGGGGTCCACAAGGCCGACAGCCTTGGCGGCCGAGGGATCGGCCATGTTGGATGTACTCGGCTTGGAAGATACAAGCCGTTGTCATTCTGCCGCGAACAGCCCGCTCCCCGATCACTCCTCTCCCCATCACCAACGGAAGAGGGGCTCTGATCGTTTTCCTTTGGCTGCGGGCCGCGAACCTTCTTTGAAGCGCATGCGGCCCCACGTTTCGCTTCTCATGGGGACAGGGGCTGACACCCAGTTGATGGCTGAGCCTGGGTCTGTCTGTGAGAATGTTGTGCTGTCACGTGGCTCCCGCACCACACGTTGTGTGATTGGTGAGCCTGGTGTTACGGCTGCCACTATTTACAGTGGTCAGCAGGGGGACTCGAGGCCTCTTCGTATGAATGCTCAGCACGGGTTACCCCGACCTCGCCTTCGCCAGGCGGGGTATCACGTTGATGCCTCCCACTCCCGCGAGATCGGCAGTGGTCTGCAAAGAAGAGGCGCGCGTGATTTGGGTGGTAGCAATATCACTGCAGGGCTACGGTGTGTAGGAACCCATGGGGTCCTCACGCCTTGCATGTCTAGCTGTGGAACAACTCCTCAGCATGCGCTAGAGGGGTGTTCAGGGGGGGAGCGTGTGTCAACCAGTTTGATGGCAGCTTCTCCCGTATCAAACCGGCCCTTTCTGTCGGGGTCCCCCCTTGGGTGCGACCGCCCTGTCCGCTTTGGCGGGTTCAGAGGCTACGCACAGCGGGAGGGACCGGGCCACCTATCTGCTGTTCCTTGCGGCCCAGCGCTCTGGGATTATTATCACATATGGCGACAAGAATGCCGTTTGGTGGGGTGGATGGAGAGAACGTTGAGGCTGGGGCTTGTTTTGCAGTTCGCACAACCCCACCCTCCGTTCTCAGGTTTGGTGCAGACCCTATTGTCAGGGTCAGCAGCAGTGACAGCTCTGGCCGACGAGATCCAATCTCTGTTGGCGAAGCAGGCCGTAGTCGTGGTCCCGAGAGAGGACGCGATGTCAGGCGTCTACTCCCGTTATTTTCTGGTGCCCAAAAAAACGGGAGGGGTCAGACCTATACTGGATCTGTCCGTGTTCAATCGTCTGATTGTGGCGAGACCATTCAGAATGTTGACCGTCAAACACCTGCTACTTGCTGTCAGAGTGGGAGACTGGTTCACCTCCATAGACCTAAAGGATGCGTATTTTCACATCCCAATTTTCCCTCCTCACAGGAAGTTCCTACGGTTCCTGTTTCAGGGCGTAGCGTACGAATACCAGAGGTTGCCGTTCGGCTATTCTCTGGCTCCCCGCACATTCACCAAGTGCGTAGAGACTGCGCTGGAACTCTGGCTATGGGCAGCTCTCAGGCTGCGCAGTCTGACGGCGCTCCACATCCCTGGCAAGGAGAATGTGGGCACAGATATGATGTCTCGGGGCGGTCCTCGTCCCGGCGAGTGGGAACTGCGCCAAGACATAGTCAGGCAGATCTGGGATTGCTTCGGGGAAGCTTCAGTGGATCTGTTTGCGAGCAGACAATCTCGCAAGTGCCCCTTGTGGTTCTCGGTCAGTCGGGAAGACCATCCCCCCTTGGGGGTGGATGCCTTCTCAATGTTTCCATGGCCGCCCGGCCTTCTGTACGCCTTTCCCCCTACACATCTGTTGAGTCAGTTGTTGGAGCGGATACGGAGGGAGCGCAGGACCGTGATCCTGGTTGCGCCGGACCGGGGCACAGCGGTGTGGTTCCCGGTCCTGATCCAGCTACTGGTAGCCCCACCGTGGCCTGTTCCTTGGTCGGCGAGGGCCCTCTCTCAAGCACACGGGTCGCTGTTTCAGCCCCCGGTGATACACCAACCTCTGATGGTTTGGCTGGTGAGAGGGTAAGTCTGGAGAGGATGGACCCTTCTGTGGTTGACACCATCCGGAATGCGCATGCTCCCTCCACTGTCGCGCTTTACACGGGTAGGTGGCGTATGTTCCAAGAGTGGTGTAAGGCGGGGGGCAGGGACCCGGTGTCCTGCCCCCTGGATGCTGTCCTTATTTACCTTCAGTCTCTCCTTGATAGACTGTCGGCCTCGACAGTGAGGGTATATGCAGCAGCTATATCCTCTTATCATGTGGGATTTGAGGGTGTTGTTTTGTTCAGCCACCCTCTTGTGAGGCGTTTCCTGCTTGGCGCTCAACGCATTAAGCCGGTGAAACGCTCTTTGGCTCCGAGCTGGGATCTTCAATTGGTCCTTGGTCGGTTGTCCTTGGCCCTGTTTGAGCCTCTTGAGCAAGCGCCGTTGGAACAGCTGTCGTTCAAGACCGTGTTCTTGCTGGCCGTCACCTCCGCTAAACACGTGGGTGAGCTTTGTGCTCTCTCATTACGGCCAGAGTGCCTGTCTTTTCGTTCCGATAGCGGTGCCACTCTGCGGCCTAATCCTGCCTTCGTGCCAAAAAATATCCGGAGTTCTTTCCGCTCCAGGGATATTATGGTTCAGGCGTTTCATCCGCCTCCTCACGCTAGTGAGTTGGAGGTGGGCCTTCACCTGTCATGTCCGGTCCGGGCTTTGGGGATTTACCTCAGCCGTACTCAGGGCCTCAGGGCTACCGATCAGCTCTTTGTCTGTTACGGTGGCTCTCGTGCTGGTAAGGCACTGTCGAAACAGCGCCTGTCCCATTGGTTGTGCGAGGGCATTGCCCTTTGCTACACGTTGGCCGGGCTGGCTCCCCCTGGGGGCGTCAGGGCGCACTCCACTCGTGGGGTGGCGGCCTCGGTGGAGGACATCTGTGCTGCGGCTTCATGGTCCTCACCGGGTCCCTTCGTAAGGTTTTACCTCATGGACATGACCGGGGGTTCTGTTTCCCAGGCGGTTCTGAGGTCTGTGACCTCTCCTGCTTCCCGTCCTTTGGTGGGGTAGCAGGAGTGTGTGGGTGTGGGCCACAATGTGTTGTGTCACATGTGGTTCCGCCTGTGCTGTGTGTTCGAGAGATTCTAGTTCCCTCTTTTTCGCACTCGGGTGGAGTTGACTGCCGCCCCCTCTTCATTAGGAAGGATTGGGTGACGGGACTCCCCTCCCCCCTGATGTGGGCTTTAGGGCCCTCAGGGGGTGCATTTGTCGGTCCTCGCGTCTGCTCTGTCCCCATATCTCGATGGCGAAGAGCAGGACACGATTCGCCAGTACGACTAATATAACGATAGGTTATGTATATAACCTAGTTATATGAGTAATGGCTGAGCGTCCTGCTCTTAGCTTGCCCTGAGGTCCCTTGGGGAAACTTTTCTTGGGAAACGTTTTTTTCCGAGGAAGTGTGGTAGTGAAAGGGTTAACATTCTGTAGTGTGGTAGTGAAAGGTTAACCTTCTGTAGTGTGGTAGTGAAAGGGTTAACCTTCTGTAGTGTGGTAGTGAAAGGGTTAAACCGTCGACCTGCTCAGGGGGTGAAGTCGAGCCTGTATGGCTACATCTGGTGTATCTACACGATGCGTCTGAGTTCTCATGTTTATTAATGTGCACAGTCGCTTTTTTAAATAAAATAAACATGAATTATAACATATATTTTCTTTCTATACAGTATCAGCACATTAGGATGCAGTCGAGGAGCCGCCATGTTGTATTATTCATGTTCTGAGGAAAGAAGGAATACTGGAGGAAGGTGGGTGGGTTCAGTTCAGGTGTTCGTTTGTTCTTTCTTTCTTTCTTTCTTTCTTTCTTTCTTTCTTTCTTTCTTTCTTTCTTTCTTTCTTTCTTTCTTTCTTTCTTTCTTTCTTTCTTTCTTTCTTTCTTTCTTTCTTTCTAAGACCTGGTTCTACATCCAGTCACAGGGGGGGGGGGGGCTCCACTATTGTGTAAGACTCTAACAGGAGCACTCATTCAAGGGTACTACGACTATGCTTGCACCTCATGGTACCAAAGCACCTCAAAGGCACTAAAAACAAGATTACAAACATCACAAAACAAACTGGTCAGACAACTGCTTGACCTTACTCCTAAAACCCACCTCATCCCAGCCCCTTTTGACAACCTAGCATGGCTTAGAGTAGACAACAGAGTACAGCAACTTGCTATAGGCCTGGTCTACAAGATGCACTACACCACTAAGGTACCCATGTACATGTCGAAATACTTCCCAAAGGTCAGTGAATACCACAATCACAACACCAGAGGGAGTTCCACAAATCATGTTCAACCCAGATTCGGCTCAAACAAGGGACTAAACACGTTTTGCAATTATGCCACATCAAAAAAAATTGAATCCCTACCCTCCTTTAAAACCACTCTCAAAGAGCACCTACGGGAGGCTGCAATTCGAAACTGGCCCCCGTAAATGTCCAAATGTTCAATCAATCAATCATTGTATAAGACCTGGCTGAAACTCCTGGCTGAAGCTGCAACAGCAGACTATTTTGGCTCTGGTGTGAATTGCATACGTCATGAAGCTGCACTTAACAGCATCAGAGGATCAGAGCTGGTTATATAACTGATATATATATATATATAGCACAGTGTATGAGTGTATGGGACCGTCCTTGCATACTGTTTTCATGTAGGTTGAATGCAGGGTGCAATGTTACCACCAGCTATGTATGATAGCATGCACAATAGTGCTGTATATATATATTTCCATATCTATCTGAATATACCTGCACATAATCCTTCTATATACCTACGTATACACCATGCTATCCATCTATCTGTATGATAGCATGTACAATAATGCTGTATATATATATATATATCAGAGTCAGAGAGATTTTATTTGCCATGTATGGATGAATCCACATTGGAATACAGGTACAGAGCAACACTGTGTGTCTACAACTAATCCAGTACAGGAGCAGAGTAGAAACAGTAAAAGAAAAGAGAAAAAAACACAGACAGTATAAAAGGACAAATGCTAAGGTTGATATCAACATCTCCTAAAGTGCATATCATAGTAAAGTGCATAATGCATAGAGGCACAATTTACAGTAAAAGTGCATATATTCAAAGTGCGTGATGCACAGACACACAGAAACAGAAGCACTTCCACAACCTGACTAATAACACACCAAATAAAAAATTGGATAATATACAAATCTAGCCTTTGGAGTTATTCAGGCTGCGCACAGCACTGGGGAAGAAACTCTTAGTAAACCGAGAGGTAGAGCATGTGATAGAGCGGTAGCGTCTGCCCGACGGGAGGGGGACAAAGAGGCCTGCGGCTGGGTGACCAGAGGGGTCGTTGATAATGCCAGAGGCACAGGAAAGCAGCCTGGCACCTAGATCTCTTCTAGAGCTGGTAGGCTAACCCTGATTGTCTTGCGTGCGAGACGCACAATTCTGCTCAGAGATGTCTTCTCCTGGTCTGTAATGTTACCAAACCATATAGTACAGGAGGAAGTAAGAACGCTCTCAATCACACAGCGATAGAAGTTGTGTGGAATCACCCTGTTATTAGTGAACACTTTCAGTTTCCTAAGAAAGAAAAGAAGTTGCTGGGACTTTTTAACAATGGTTCTGGTATTGGACTGCCAGCTCAGGTCATTTGAAATAGTGACCCCAAGAAATTTAAAACTGCTCACCATCTCCACCTCTGAGCCATTTATGGTAATGGTGAGATGGGATACCTTGCTACGTCTAAAATCGATGACTAGCTCCTTCGTTTTGGAAGCATTCAGGATGAGGTTATTGGTCTCACTCCACCTAACCTCGTTCCCAGTTTTATCTCCGTGAGATAAAGCCTGGTAAAGAACTACGGCCGAAAGTGTCTATGGGGTAGAATTTCCGGTGTATGTACTTCCCCTGGAAGCTGCCTCTGAACGGACCAAACTTTTCCCGAATATTGTCGGCAAACAAGCTAGAACGTCCCGGTTATGTAGTAAATTCTTCAGGCAAAGCCGTTGCAGTGGCTTAAACGAGGAAATATTGTGCACTTCACACATTTCTATAATTGTTTTGTCGAAACCGGAAAGCCTGTAGCCTGTACTTCCTGTACTTCCGTTTACACACTTTAGGAGGCATATCTTTACCAGCCTACACTCCACCTAACTAGGTTCTGCACCTCTGATCTGTAAAGTGACTCGTCATTTGAGTTTATACGCCCAATGACAGTAGTATCATCAGCATACTTTACTATCAGATTGTTATCATACGAAGCAGTACAGTCATGAGTGCAGAGAGAGAACAGTAAAGGGCTGAGAATGCAGCCTTGTGGCGAACCAGTACTTAAAACAATTTCACCAGACATATTGTTTTCCAATCCTGACTCTTTGAGGTCTCAAAATTAAAAAGCTGAGAATCCATTCACAGACAGCGTCACATAGACCCAGACACTGAAGTTTGTGGATCAGATTAGATGGAATAAGCATATTAAAAGCAGAGCTATAATCGATAAAAAGCATTCTAACATAGGAGTTTCTCTTATCTAAGTGTTCATACACAGGATTAAGAGCTAAGGAGATAGCATCATCTACTGATCTATTTTTCTTGTAGGCGAACTGCCAGGGATCAAGACAGGTAGGAATCTGACTTTTTATATAATTCAGCACTAGCCGCTCTAAACATTTCATTAAAACTGAGGTTAGAGCAATAGGTCTGTAATCATTAAGACAAGTCACGGGTGATTTCTTAGGAACCGGAATGATTCCTTGAAGCTCCTTGGAACAAGGCGGCGCTCCAGTGACATATTGAAAAGGTCTTTGAGCACAGGGGCAAGCTGCTCAGAGCAGAGTCTGACGGCCCTGGGGCCGGGGGGAATGCCGTCCGGGCCAGTGGCTTTCCTAGCCTTAGTACTAGACAGGACCTTGCGCACCTCATATGTATATATTATATACAGTATATACAGGTACATGTCACAGAATTATAGTACAGTGGAGAAGTAAAAATAAAAATAGAATGTGTAACTAGGAGGGATGTAACTAGGAGGAAACAGACAAAATACAGTGTGTTTGTGTTTACCTTCCTGTGTTCAAAGGTCCTTTTACCTATTTATGTTGAGATAATACAATAAATAGGTCTTGTTTTCAAAGGTGTGTGTGTGTGTGTGTGTGTGTGTGTGTGTGTGTGTGTGTGTGTGTGTGTGTGTGTGTGTGTGTGTGTGTGTGTGTGTGTGATGTCTTTGTTGTAAATGAACACCTTAGGGAGGTGTCCATTCTTGAGGTTGGCTGTACTTTTAATAGTGTGTGTGTGTGTGTGTGTGTGTGTGTGTGTGTGTGTGTGTGTGTGTGTGTGTGTGTGTGTGTGTGTGTGTGTGTGTGTGTGTGTGTGTGATGCTGTGCAGTGATGGAATCCTGAAAGGGGGGGGCTTTAACGAAAGGCTTTGATACTGAGGAGATGAAGGAAGATGGAGAGGAGAGAGGAGGAGGTGGAGAGGAGATGAAGGAAGATGAAGAGGAGATGAAGGAAGATGGAGACAAGAGAGGAGAAGGAGGTGGAGAGGAGATGATGGAAGATGGAGACGAGAGAGGAGAAGGAGAGGAGATGAAGGAAGAGGAGAGAGGAGATAGGAGGAGGAGAGGAGATGAAGGAAGATGAAGAGGAGAGGAGGTGGAGAGGAGGTGAAGGAAGATGAAGAGGAGAGAGGAGGTGGAGAGGAGATGAAGGAAGATGAAGAGGAGAGAGGAGGAGGTGGAGAGGAGATGAAGGAAGATGAAGAGGAGAGAGGAGGTGGAGAGGAGATGAAGGAAGATGAATAGGAGAGAGGAGGAGGTGGGTGCTGGCCCGCCGCCTGCAGAGATTTATGACGGTATTGGTACACTGCGATCAGACTGGTTTTATCCCGGGGCGCCTGGCTGCAGATAATCTTAGGAGGCTGTTGCATGTAGTCGATAACAGTAAAGACAATACAGCTCCATCCACAGTTCTGTCTTTGGTTTGGATGCCATGAAGGCGTTTGACAGACTAGAGTGGTCATACCTGTGGAAGGTACTTGAGGTTATGGGTCTTGGAAAGAGTTTTATTCATATGATTAAAGTCCTGTATGCCTCGCCGTCGGCAATGATACTGACAGGCAAAAACTGTTCCACACTTTTTCCAGTCTCCAGATCTTCTAGACAGGGTTGTCCTCTGAGCCCAGGACTATTCGCGCTTTCCCTCGAACCATTGGCCCAATTTATTAGGCAATCGGAGGACATCGTCCCCATAATGATCAATAATACACCACACAAAATTGCTCTCTATGCGGATTACCTACTGATTTTTATGGACGACCCTTCCCGGTCGGCCACAAAATTACTGGGAATAATCGACGACTTTGGTAAATTGTCAGGCTTTAAGATTAACTGGAACAAATCAGCCTGCCTACCTCTTAATGAGCTGGCCAAGGCGGTGCGACTACCAGCTGATATCCCCATAGTGGAACATTTTAAATACTTAGGCATAGAGATATTCCCCACGCTGAGTCAAACTACTAAGTACAACTTCACGGGTACTTATGATAAAATACGCCAGGATCTAGACAGATGGTCATCCCTTCCTAACTCCTTACAAGCCCGGGCTTCCATAATCAAAATGAACGTCCTGCCTAGGATACATTTTGTTAGCTCAATGCTCCCCCTGCCCCCTCCAATAGACTGGCGCAAGGTACAATCGATGGTATCTAAGTTTATCTGGAATAACAAACGCCCGAGAATCAAAAGAGCTACTACTCAACGTAGGAAACAAGATGGGGGCCTCGCGATCCCTGATTTTAAGCTTTATTTCTGGTCCTTTTCACTGAGACCTCTGATGTGCTGGCTAGACCCTGTAGATGCTGTATCTTGGCGCTCCTTAGAAGCGGCGGCGGTCTCACCGCTAAGATTGCAGGATGTGGTGTACTCCACTGTCCCTATTTCGAAATGCCGACTGAGGTATGGACCGATCATAACTCACGTGATCCAAACGTGGCGTAATGTACAGAAGTCGTGTGGGGTTAAATGCCCATGGCACCTGGACTCTCCAATTTTTAATAACCAGCAATTACTTGTTGGGCACAAGCCGGTTAATATTCCTCAATGGCAAAGGAGGGGAGTTCATACTCTGGAGGATATTTATGATAAGAACGGCCTCCGTGCGTTTCAGGACTTAAGAGCATTTTATGATCTTCCCGGCGAGTCCTTCTTTCTTTACCTTCAACTAAGGTCAGCGCTGAGGGCGCATGGCGTGCCGTGGGCTCAAGCTTTACACCCACACCCCTTCCTCAGGCTCATAGTGGACAGGACGACCTCCAGAGGGTTTGTCTCAGACTTTTATACGCTCTTAATTCAATCCACGTATAAAGATGTATCATTGGATACAATCTGGCGTGTGGATATCCCGGAGTTGGACCCCGAGTTTGACTGGGATGATGTTTGGGCAAATGTGGCATTGTCTTCCCGCAACCCCAATCACCAGCAAATTAATTTTAATTATATTCATAGGACCTGTGGGATATTTGTGGATATCCTGATGAAGAATGTCTCAGTCAACCGAGGCTTGGATAATAACAAGGTTTATTAACCAAACAGATAGAATACATAGAGAGAATGGCTGAGGCTCTCGCCCCAGGTGATCAGCTGAAATCCCCCAGGTAAGAAGCCTTGATTGTGGTCGGGAAGAGCCCTTTATAGTTCAACAAAGGGGGTGTGTGGTCCCATTTGATAGGTCAGATGGGGGGGAGGGGGTACAGGTTGGGGGGACACAGGGGAGGGGGGTGTCTTATTCCACAGAGAGGGGGGGGGGGCACAGGTAAAGGGAACACAGGGAGGGGGATATATTTACATGAGGACATAATTATACCACAATACTCACTTTTCTTTCTTATAATGTGGGTGAGATTAATGTATAATATACCAGGTTTGTTTGGAACAGGTAAAAGTGGGGATAATAGTTTAAAATAGAATTATTTACATACATGATTAATAGAATTATTTACATACATGATTCATGACATGATCGACTGGACTGCGGTCTGTGTTATTTTGATATCAGAGATGTGGGAAGATATCACCCTTTTCTTTTATTAATCGCTCAAAATACCTATATCAATGATTGGTCCTCATCTCTGATATCAAACAACAATTAACATAATCATTAGAAGCTATCGCTGTGCAAATATCTTGGCATACCTTCAGTCGTTCATGTCGTGATTCTGGGGAGCTAATGTGATCGTTGTGCATACAGGCATCGTAATAAACCAATTAAATACATGCACTGTCTGTGTGGTCAGAATGCACAGGGTGAAAAAACAAAATTGTGTTCATAATTATTAGGAATCGGATTTACACATAAGGCTAATGTGTACAAAAACATTTTAACAACCGTTAACCTGGTGGTTAATAAAACTAACATGATTGTTTATGGGAAACTGTTCACAAATATATATATATATTTTTGCACATTTTGTGATGATTCTTGATGAAATTACTTAGGATCCAGTTGTATTTAATCTGAGTTTGAGTGTCAGCTTTGTTGGTCTTTACTTAGAATCAGGCAATTTTCTCCATTTCTTCTCTATAAATGAGGAGATAAAACGTCTTATGCATCGCTTCTGTATGTAATTCTAGTGCATATACTATCAATGGTTCACCATACAGGTGCAAAACAACGTTACATGTCCTCTTCTATGAGAGAATAAAACAACTGATTCTTTCTTGTCTGACAATACA
This sequence comes from Notolepis coatsorum, assembly GCF_963971535.1. Classification (NCBI taxonomy): domain Eukaryota; kingdom Metazoa; phylum Chordata; class Actinopteri; order Aulopiformes; family Paralepididae; genus Notolepis; species Notolepis coatsorum. The sequence continues at coordinate 48,167 of NW_028174481.1, read as the reverse complement.
ATTTTGTAACCTAAGTAATTCTAATGTGATGTAATGTGATCATGTGGTCACTTCTTCCTTCAGCAATACATTTTAGCTCATTATTACTAACCATTGTTAATGCTTTCTCATTGATTTCTTTTCATCACATCCCTAGTTCATCGTTTTGCAGATACATACAATTGTGTGAAAAGTTTCCTGCTTGTGAAGGTATTAATCTGAATGATGTTGCGTCGTTGTTGACAAGGTGTTCTCTGTCGGTCGTGTGGCAGGGCCAAACAGTAACACATACAAATTAAATAAATACATACAATAGACATTACCTTAGTGGCTAATGTGTCAAAATAAAATTGAAAACCGTTAACCTAGTGGTTAATATAAAAGGTGATTATGATAATCGTTATGCATTGTTCTGTGGTCAAAACAAACTTGGTGTCTTGGAACAATCCAACTGGTTCTGCCCTGTTTAACAATACCATTTTGCAATGTGACTCTGTGATCATTTCTCATTGTCATTATAAAATTACAGTTCTTGTTTGTGAATCTGACAGTTGCTGTGAAGTGTTGATCATCTGTTCTCGGTCGGGGATGTGTCCTTCTGTGGTGACCTGCTGTGTGTTGAACGTATCGTACATTCAGTTGATGTTTCTGTGAGCCTGTCGTGTGGCAGTAAGACAGTAAAAAGTAAATAAATACATAACATTTTTGGACCATGTGTATTCAGAAGTCTCTTGGTCCACATGTCTCATTTGCTATGTGTCTCTTCTTGACGATGCAGTCGGGAATATTCACTGGTCGCCGTCCATTCCCTGTCAAGGGTCACTTGTCTGCGCTGCTCTCCATCACCACCACATGTCTGCCACTGTGCTCACGCTTGGCTCCCATCAGGCCCAGAGACATGGTGGTCAGGGCGTTTTTTGAATGTGTTGTGCTGGTTTCGCTGTCCTCTCCTCGTCATTGCGGTACCACTTGATGGAGGGCGAGGGCCCGCCGGTGTAGTGGCTAGTCAGTAGGACGCTCTTTCTCACACGGATGACAATCTTGTCATGGGAATCCACCTTGATGGTCGGGGACTTCAGTTCCCGTTTGCAGGTGATGGGTTTGCTTCTTCAGGTGGCGCTTGCGAACGAAACTCTTCCGGCACATGTTGCATTTGTACGGCTTCTCTCCCGAGTGGACCCCCCTCTTGTGCTCCTTCAAGTTAGCCGCGGTTGCAAAGCACTTCGCACACTGTGTGCATCGATGGGGCTTGTCCCCTACTACCCCCACGGCGTGGGTCTTCTGGTGTTGCTTGGGGCTGGAGGATGTGGTGAAGCCTTTACTGCACTGGCCACAGGTGTACGGCTTCTCGCGTGTGTGGAGCTCCTGGTGCTTCTTCAGATGCCTCCTGCGTACAAAGCTCTTCCTACACTGGGTGCACTTGTACGGCTTGTCATCCGAGTACATCTTCATGTGTTCTCTGAGATAGATGGCCGCCGCGAAGCTCTTGCTACACTCGGAGCACTGATGGGGCTTCTCCGGCATCTGGTGAGACTTGAGGTTGAAGGCGTCGATGACGCCCTTGCCGACCATCTCGACCCCGGTGGGGGCGTACGCCTTTTCTTTCGTGTGGATTTTCATGTGCTGCTTGAGGCTGGCCTCCACGGCGAAGCTCTCGCCACAGTGGACACAGATGTACGGGTTGATGTCCTTGTGGATCTCAAAGTGCTGGTGGAGGTTGGCGATGCTGCCAAAGATCTCGCCGCACTCGCTGCACTCCAGGCCGTGGGTCTCGTGGATCACCATCCCGCTGTCCGACTCCACGATCAGCTCCCCGCCGTGGTCCGACAGAGCCACGTTAGACTCCGTCTTGATCTCGGTCTGTCGTGGTCTGCAGTGCCGGGGTGGAGGCCGTCAAAAGGTTGATCTCCTCTTCGTCAGTGTCTCCTTGGTCAGTCTCCTTCGTGGTCCCCTGCTCCACTTTCTTGGGGATGTCTGTGGGCTGGGTTGGATGGTTCTCCCACGGTTGTTGTCGTCGCCTCTGGTTGTGTCCGCAGCTCCTTGGCGGCGTCCCTGGTAGTATGCTGTCGTGGGTCGCTCAGGTCACTGGGTTGTGTTCCTCTCTGTCTGGTCCTGCCGTCGTTCGTGGTTTATGTCACGCGTCGTCTCACTCGTCCTGTTCTCTCACCAATTCGTGATCTGAGGGTGATAAACACTGCCTTAGAAAACTCCTCACATAAATGATTCAACGCCTTTCTGCTAAAGTGGAAAATCATTTTGGGATTAATTCAATTCATAGTAAATAAAATCACTTAATTGACAATAGGAAATGCAAACCAATTGCATTAGCAGTGATAACTTACGTCAAGAAGGTCACATTCACTACAATTTTATCAGATCTTGTGTCTAACTAGATCTTACAGCATTAGGCTTTAAATAAAATTTGTAAATGAATGGCCAAAGTCTTGAATCAGATAAAATAGTCTGTGGTGTTAAATTGAAGTTGATCTTACCTCAGGATGCGTTGGGTGTGCCTCAGGATACTTACCTCGCCACGACTTCTCTGGCGTTTTTCACATCTCAGTATGGCTCATCATAGCATAGCATGGGGAAAAAACATAAAATCTAGGTAGCCAGTTAATTTTTGCATGAAAAACAATCATTTGTTTTGTCATCTACGTTTTAACTAACCTTACTGTCATGCATTTGTCCTAATAAACTAATCTACACTGTAGCACTCAACACTTTGATGACCATTGTTACTCAGCTGATAGAGGTGTGCCTTGCCTGATGTCCTGTCGTACAGAACCTGTGAGTCGCTTTGGATAAAAGTGTCAGCTAAATGATCAATGTTGTTGATATCTTGTACATTTAGATAATTGTGCTGCAATTTTGGTGGTTGATAATTTTGCAATCATGGAGAGTATTAGTTGTTAAAAGAGTAGTCTAAGGAAAGTCATGCATGTTATTGGTTATGAACAGAGAATAGAAGGAGGGGATTGTAAGTAGTTGTTTTCATCATTAATCTTTCATCTCGGGCACTTCTCTAATTCATGTGTCTTTTGAAAAGAGATGATGAAAACGACTGGTTAGTTATTGTTAGTATGGGAGTTAGGTAGATTTTCATAACTGCAAATTCATCACCGGTGTCTAATTCATGTTAATTAAGTGGTTCTCTGTTGCCATCCACCGCTAGGTGAGTTCATCAAGTCTGTGGTCACGAGTGCAGGCATTTGCATTGCTTTGTCTCCCAAGTGCCCACTCTGAAGAAATTTACATGTGGGTGTTTTGGATGTAGATTTGTTCCAAATGGTCAATCGATTGTCTCTCAGCTCTGCACTGTCTCTCGGTTGACATGCAAATTGTTGGATTTTCTGTCTTTTGTGATACAATTTGGGTGTAGTCATTCACTGTTTTGCATCTCGCCTCAGAGCCAGATCTGTAAATACAAACACATGTTAATTTTCCACTCTTTTCTAAAACCTGGGTGAATCCTCTTTGACTGTCTGTGTGCTCAACAAACATTAGCTAGATCTCATCCATCCCGTTCTTGGATGTAATGATAGTGTTATCATTTATCAATCATATCGCATATGTACACAAGCATATGAATGTGGACCCACACATTTTGAATCATGTTTAAAAATGTCTTACAATGGAAAGGGCTAGTTATCTTTCATTGGTTCTTTAGATAAACACATTAACTCAAGTGAATATAACCTAAACATCTTACTTTTAAACATGATCTATGTTGTTTGTGCCCAAGTTTTTTAACATTAAAAGCTTATTAAGCCTAATCTAACGCTGTTTATGTGGACTACAAGGTACGCCCACAGATGTATTATAATTCTGAAACAGACATTGTAATTAGCTTTATGTGACTTATAATGTGTAAATTAAAGCAACATAAACACTCAAGTGATCTGAGATAGTTGTAATTTGCTTTAACTGATAGTTGTGTATATGTACAGTTTCTACGTCAAATGACTCCCTTTTCTTGACTCCTTTTGTATCACAAAAAGTACTGAATTTGCAAATCTGGTATGTCATAAATGTATAGATGTAGCAGTACTGACTATCTGTCTGTCATGTATGTCATAATATGTTCTGATAAATTGAAAATGGGGGACCCTGATGTAAACAAATCTGGTATTGAAAATGGGGGACCCTGATGTAAACAAATCTAAAGTCTCTCTCTGGTCTGCATCCCCTTAACAATTGTGTATTGAGCTGTGCTGTATTGTACCCATTCTGCAATCTGTTAATAAAGTTTTCAATCAATCAATGCATCTATATTTATGATTTTTATACTCACCGGGGACAGCTGTTGTGTTGGGTTGGATCCGTTACGTGTCGTCAGCAACCCGCATCTCGCCACCTCAACTCAACATTTTCCAATAGCAGCGCGCACATACATATACAAATAAAACATATACTACACGTGGATTTCACGCACCCTTGGCCTTGGGTACATTACACTTTACGTTCGCTTATGGATAGTTTAATATAAAATAATCACTTCACGGCGCGCATAGCGTGACGTCATCGCTCCATGCGACGTTCGTGCGTTCTCATTCGCCTCGGAAATAACGCTTTGCAATTCATACAGTATTTTTCCAACGAGCTCTCAATATCCTGGAATTCCTATACCAGCGTTTTGTTACCGAATGAACGCGCCTGTGCATATGTGAAACGTAAACAAACTGAAACGATAAAACTATACTTCTCCAAATGGTTGTTCCCGTGGGCCGGTGTTCTGCGGAATCCGGAAATTACTACAATTTGTTCCCGTGAACTGCACTTCAATGTTATTCTTTGTATAACGGTAACTAGTCTCTCAATGCTCGTCGCGCTATCCGTAGCCGGTTCTTGACTCAATAAAGCAACGCGATGGGTCCTATAATACTTGTGCACATACGAACGAGACTTAAACAGACAAACAAACACTAATACATATAAGTTAACGTGTGTATATATCTGATTGTATTGGATCGCTTGTTCGTTTAGTCGGCCAGCATCTGTATTGTTCCAACATCTGTTGCGACAAGGCATTTATACCCTTGATATATAACTACACATCGTTATTAAAATCATAACGACCGAACCTGACTTCGAAATTTACCAGCGATATATTAGATTATATATACCTTTTAATCATACTCTCGGCCCCTTCGACCTGCGACTCGTTAAATGTACATTCACGTACTCCCGAGACAGGTCATCTTCCCGCTATCTGTATAATCAATTGGTTAATTTAATCCAAAATACATCGTTTTCAGGAAAGGAAGAGATTGTGGGCTTAGTTTGAGGTTGAAACAATGAATATCACATCATAATAAGCCCACGTTTCTTGCCTTGTTGCCTATTTTTTAGTCTGAATTAGACTTGGGGTAGCAATCCAACAACCTGTATTGTGTGCCTTAACTTTTGGTCGGCTCCGACTCGACCTGGAATAGCACTTCAACCTGTGTGCCTAAACTTTTGGGAATAGCACATATAACCCATCCTTTCAGAACCTCCTGATAAGGACCCAGGTGCACGCGCGCCCTGGTAACGATTCTCAATACAGATCAGATATATTAATGCACATTATTCTACTCAGCCATGATCTCAATATTTGACAACATTCTGTAATATTCACCTGGCACAGAGAAAAGCGGGAAGGTTTCAATTCCTTTCCATACATTTTGTCGACCATCCTATTATACTCACTTTTCTCTGTATAGTTGAATGATACAGCACGCCGGGAGGACGCAAAAAGTCCGTCACAAGTTCGTAGACGCCAATTGTGGGATATTTGTGGATATCCTGATGAAGAATGTCTCAGTCAACCGAGGCTTGGATAATAACAAGGTTTATTAACCAAACAGATAGAATACATAGAGAGAATGGCTGAGGCTCTCGCCCCAGGTGATCAGCTGAAATCCCCCAGGTAAGAAGCCTTGATTGTGGTCGGGAAGAGCCCTTTATAGTTCAACAAAGGGGGTGTGTGGTCCCATTTGATAGGTCAGATGGGGGGGAGGGGGTACAGGTTGGGGGGACACAGGGGAGGGGGGTGTCTTATTCCACAGAGAGGGGGGGGGGGCACAGGTAAAGGGAACACAGGGAGGGGGATATATTTACATGAGGACATAATTATACCACAGACCTATCTTACACCTAGGAAGCTATTTGCTATGGGACTGATAACCGACTCTCGGTGCACTTTGTGCTCTCAAAAGGCCACTGGCACTTATATGCATATGTATTGGGATTGCCCACCAGTGGCCCGCTTCTGGAGGTCAATAGCGGACAAACTTTCAGATCTGTGTGGCTTAACTATCCCATTCACAGCTGTTACGCTACTCCTGAACGATATAACAACACTACCCGCGTCCGTACAACTGAAAAGGGATGTCCTAGTGGGCGTCACAGCAGCGAAGAAGCTAATAGCAATGAGATGGAAGGAGCCTGAGAAGCTCACAGTGATTAACTGGTCCGTAACACTGTTGGATGTGATTTATCTTGAGGTATCCACGGCGCGGGTGATTGGGGTGGGGCAGGCTGGGATTGACCTGTGGTTTGCAGCAGCTGAGAAGGTCAGGACCGCCGTGTGCGGCTGAGCGGGGTGGGGGTGCTTGTTCGGGGGAGTCCGGCGGTCTCGTGGGAGGGGGAGGAGGAAATGTCTTGTCTGTCCTGTCTTTTGTGATGTCTTGAATTTAACTGGGGATTTTATTGGGGGGCAGCTATTTAGCTATTTCTTCACTATTTGGTCATTTATTAGATAGTACCCCTTGAATTTAAAATTTAAAAAGGTTGAACTCTGTTTTATTTTCTTTTTGTCTTTATAATTTATAAATTGTTATTTCTGTATTATTATTGTTTTTGTTATTTTCCTGTGAAGTTCTGTGCATTGTGATTGTGATTGATGTGTTGTCTTGTTTCATGTAAATAATAATAAAAAAAAAATTGATAAAAAAAAAGGAGAGAGGATGAGGTGGAGAGGAGATGAAGGAAGATGAAGAGGAGAGAGGAGGTGGGGGTGGAGAGGAGATGAAGATGAAGAGGAGAGGAGGTGGAGAGGAGGTGAAAGCTGTGCTGTAAATAGCAGATTGAGCTGCTAATAGCAACAGAGATTAGAGTCTGAGTGGAAAATGAGAGAAGAAATAAATACATTGTGTGGAGAAAACTGTTGCTGATGAATCACACCCGCACCTCTCCCTGCCATCTGCAGGTGGCTAATCGTGAGTTACTGACCCCCCAGTAAGTTAACCATGAAATACATTTAAAAAAAGAAAAAGTAGAGGGTTTAATTCAGCATGGACAGCTTAATTTGCTTCCACTACTAATAATGTGGGCGAGAAATAAGCGAACAACAAAAAAACATCACTCGCCACTTAAAAAAACCAAAAGCATGTATTTAACAAACTCAAAAAAAATTCAAACACGGTTTATATTAACCGTCTGTCGTGTGGCAGTGAAAGGGTTAACCTTCTGTGTATTGTCGCAGTGAAAGGGTTAACCGTTTGGTAGTGCGGCAGTGAAAGGATTAACTTAATAAATAAACAAATTCTAAATCTACTTAGGCCTAACTAAATAACAGATACAGTATGCACATAAGCGCTGAAAACAACCAACTGTACTAACGACACTGAGTGTCGACACTGAGGGCTAGATCCACAAAGAATGGATTGCACAGTGCTAGTTGCACCCTACTTACAATTCATTATGAATTGAAAATGGGGGACCCTGGTGTAAACAAGACGAAAGTCTTTCTCTGGTCTGCATCCCCTTAAAAATTGTGTGTATTGAGCCTTACTGTATTCTACCCATTCTGCAATCTGTTAATAACATTTTCAATCAATCAAATTTGAAACTTGAGTCCCTGGCCTCAGGCATTATTACCCCCTCCTCCTCTCCTGTCGGCGCGTGTTTCTTTTTCGTTTCCAAGAAGGATGGCTCCCTTCGCCCCTGTATTGACTACCGGGGTCTCAACAACATCACGATCAAGAACAAGTACCCCCTGCCATTGATTAACTCTGCTTTTTTTTTGGGGGGGGGGGGGGGGGGATTTTATATATTATCTTGATATAATATCAGTGTAATTTTGCTTCCTGGTGAATGCCACATGCAAGCCCCTAGAGGGTTTTTAGGCAATTCTCCTACACATCCCTTGTGGATTATATTGTATTATACATGTAATTGTTTTTATATGTGTAAATAAACAAACAAACAAACAAGACCCCGCTCGGTCACTTCGAGTACAAGGTAATGCCCTTTGGGCTGACCAACGCCCCTGCTGTCTTCCAGGCCCTTGTCAATGACGTTCTCTGTGATGTCCTTAACCGCTCTGTTTTTGTTTATTTGGATGACATTCCGATTTTTTCGCGCTCTATGGAGGAGCACGTCCAGCATGTTCGCCGGGTCCTCCAACGCCTACTGGAGAACAAGTTGTTCGTCAAGGCGGAGAAGTGTGAGTTCCACGTCTCCTCCATCGGGTTCCTCGGCTACATAATAGAGAGTGGCCGGATCTGGGCGGACCCAGAGAAGATCAAGGCAGTGTCCGACTGGCCCCGGCCCACCAACGTCAAGCAGCTCCAACGCTTCCTGGGGTTTGCTAACTTCTACCGGCGTTTCATCAGGGACTACAGCCGGGTCGCTGCACCCCTTACCCAACTCACTTCGCCCTCCGTGCCCTTCGTCTGGTCTGATAAAGTGGACTCCGCCTTCGCCGAGCTGCACCGGCGCTTCACCTCCGCGCCCATCCTCGTCCAGCCGGACACGTCCTGCCAGTTCGTGGTGGAGGTGGACGCCTCAAGTACCGGAGTGCGGGCGGCCCTCTCCCAACGCTCCGCTCTCGACCAGAGACTGCACCCCTGCGCCTTCTTCTCTCGCCGCCTGACCCCAGCAGAGGTCAACTACGATATTGGAAACCTGGAGCTCCTGGCAGTCAAGCTGGCTCTGGAGGAATGGAGGCACTGGCTGGAGATCCAGAGATCTCCTTCCTGGTCTGGACGGACCATAAGAACCTCGCCTACGTCCAGACGGCCAAGCGCCTGAACTCCCGCCAGGCCCGCTGGGCACTGTTCTTCGCCCGGTTCAATTTCACCCTGACCTACAGGCCAGGCTCCAAGAACACTAAACCAGACGCCCTCTCCTGGAGTTTGTCCCCGAAAGGGAGCCCGTGCACCCTGACACCATCCTCTCCTCCTCCTGCTTGGTGGCCTCCGCCACCTGGGAGATCCAGTCCGTCGTCCGGGAGGCTCAGCGTGTCCAGCCTGATCCAGGTAACGGTCCACCTAACCGGCTTTTTGTTCCCGACCTTGTCCGCTCCCAGGTGCTCCAGTGGATCCACGCCTCTCGGTTCGCCTGTCATCCTGGGATCTACCGTACCCTGTCCCTGCTGAAGCGGCACTTCTGGTGGGTCTCCATGAGGGAGGACACCCGCGCCTTCGTCCTTGCCTGCACCGTCTGTGCTCGTGGGAAGGCTTCCCACCGACCACCAGCCGGGCTCCTCCGTCCGCTCCCTGTTCCCGGCCGGCCCTGGTCACACCGTTTTGAAGGCAGTGCACTTTGTTGCTCTCCCCAAACTTCCCTCTGCTTCAGAGACCGCGGACCTGATGGTGCTCCACGTCTTCCGCCTCCACGGGATCCCGGTGGACATCGTCTCCGACAGGGGCCCTCAATTCATCTCCCAAGTCTGGAAGGCCTTCTGCCGGGCCCTGGGGGCCACGGTCAGCCTCTCCTCCGGATACCACCTGCAGACCAACGGCCAGTCGGAGCGGGCCAACCAGGACCTGGGGTCCGCCCTCCGCTGCGTAACGACCCGGGACCCCTCCGGCTGGAGTGTTTTCCTGCCGTGGATCCAGTACGCCCACAACTCCTTGTCCTCCGCGGCCACAGGTCAGTCCCCCTTCGAGTCCTCTCTGGGCTACCAGCCCCCACTGTTCCCTGCACAGGAGGAGGAGATCTCTGTTCCCTCGGTGCAGGAGCACCTTCACCGCTGCAGGAGGGTATGGGAGGACACCAGGGCCGCGCTCCTCCGCTCCGCTGACCAGAACCACCGCTTCGCCGACCGCCACCGGACCCCGGTCCCCGACTATCAGCCAGGTCAGATGGTTTGGCTCTCGTCCCGGGACCTGCCACTCAAATAAATTTCCTGTAAACTCACCCCCCGTTTTGTTGGTCCCTATAAGATTCTGTCCGTTATTAACCCCTCAGTCGTCAAGCTCCAGCTCCCCTCCATCATGCGCATTCACCCCTCGTTTCATGTTTCCCAGCTGAAGCCGGTGGTCTCCAGCCCCCTGTCTCCCCCAGCTCCGGAGCCTCACCCTCCGCTGGTCATCGACGACCATCCGGCCTACATCATCCGGCAGCTGCTGGACGTGCGTCACCGCGGCTTCCAGTACCTGGTCGACTGGGAGGGCTACGGCCCGGAGGAGCGCAGCTGGGTCTCCCGTGGGATGGTTCTGGATCCGGACCTCATCCGGGACTTCCATCAGGCCAACCTTGGCAAGCCTGGAGGGCCGCCAGGAGGCGCCCGTAGAGGGGGGGTCCTGTCATAATCACGGCGAGAGCCTTCTTCACTCCTCCTCATCCTCCACCACATTCACGACGGAAGCCTCACTCACCCCTTATCCTCTCACACCCATATATGGGCAGCATCCGTTCCCCGGATTCACACGCTGCCAAGCTCATCATTCAACACGGCTGTGACTCATCCCCTGATCAACGAGATGGTACTTCAAGCTGCAGATCCTGTCTGACCTCGTCGGAGTGTTAAACTAGCTTCCTAGGTACGACGACAAAACCTAAGCCTTGCAAACTGTCCTAACCCCAAGAACATTCTTGTACCTGTCTGTTGCACATTCCGTTTGTTAAACTGTCTGCTTGGGGAAACAACATTAAAACACCCTAAACGCTCCATTCTCTCTCCTCCTGTGTTCTGCTATTGGGCTCCGCCAAACCCCATTCTCACACAGCGTCTGACGGTTGAATCTGGTGTGTGTGTGTGTGTGTGTGTGACCAATATACCAAAAGAGGAAAATGTCCCAGATGATCCTTCCACTTGGCGAGACATTTCAATATTACCCACTATATATAAAGTCTTTATGAAGTGCCTACTCACCCCTATCTTACCCTGGCTGGTGGACACAGGGATTCTCTCCCCCCATCAGAAAGCTTATATCAACAGACAGGGAATGAATGGAAATTAAAACCTTTGCTTAAAAACCGGAATAGATCATTTCAAACATGAATCATCTAGATCAGGGGTAGGCAACCCTAGGCACGTGTGCCTGCATAGGCACGCAGGGGCATTTTCATAGGCACAGGGGGCAGCATTAAAAAAAATTAAAATAAAATTTTGCTTTGAAATATTATAGTGAAATATTTTGCACTGTTGTCGCATTTATCTTGTTGAAATCCTCCCACAGGTTCTTGTTGTGGAAAATGTGTATACGGGTTAGTCTTGACTAGTTTAATATAGGTCAACTAGCAGGGCTCAAAGACACTAGGGCGACAGTCTGGCTGATGTTCTTAAAACAACCTCAAGTATAGGACAGATAGACATTTCAAGTAAATCACATCTTGTTCTTTTCTTTTTTAATCTTGACTCCAGCTTTGTCTCAGGACGATAAACCTTTAGACTTATCTTCTGTTTTTATTTTCTCTTCTATGTTAAATCTATGTGTCATCTTAATGTACGTCATGTCATATCTGATATAATATGTTACGTCATCATATCTGTCATGTCGGGGCAGGGCTGGGAAGGTATTATCTGGGGGGCACGGGGGTTGGGGAGTCAGAGTGTTTTCTTCAGTTATGGTGACCGTCTGCTAATCCATAGCTCTTCTGTTAAAACTTCTTTTCTTAAATAAATTACCTACTTGTTGAAATTGGAAACAACGTCTCCTGCTGTGTCAACGACAACCAAGCCACAACAATTTGGTGACCCTTGACCTGTAGATCGCCCTGCCGGGCCCCTGGCGGTGTCGACAAACAATAACAAAGGTGAGCATTTTTGCTTTTTATTAGAATGTCCGTTAGAGATTCTGCGGGAGGAAAAAGTTGAGCTGGCTGTGTGACGAGGTCTGGACGGACGACTAAAAACGAACACGTGGTGGTGACACGAGGCAAATCCTTTTTTAACAGGCTATAAATGCGCATTTTGAAAGCTAATTAATCTTAATTGCATGTTTTCGACCCTTTGGTCAAACTTTCTCTGACACCCTTTACAAATACTCTCGCTAATTAATCTTAATTGCATGTTTTCGACCCTTTGGTCAAACTTTCTCTGACACCCTTTACAAACACTCTCGCACCATTTATCCCCCCCCCCCCCCCATCGCCCATTCCCCATTTCCCTTCTTATATCTATATTGTTGCATTGTTGCTTATGGCAGACTAGTCAGCATGGACTGTCTGTAAAACTTTAAATACATGATCTTATATGTTGCATTGTTGCTTATGGCAGACTAGTCAGCATGGACTGTCTGTAAAACTTTAAATACATGGATCTTATATGTTGCATTGTTGCTTATGGCAGACTAGTCAGCATGGACTGTCTGTAAAACTTTAAATACATGGATCTTATATGTTGCATTGTTGCTTATGGCAGACTAGTCAGCATGGACTGTCTGTAAAACTTTAAATACATGGATCTTATATGTTGCATTGTTGCTTATGGCAGACTAGTCAGCATGGACTGTCTGTAAAACTTTTTGCATTGTTGCTTATGGCAGACTAGTCAGCATGGACTGTCTGTAAAACTTTAAATACATGGACCAATTATGTGAAATAAACAACGTGGCTATCCTCTCCCCTCTGTTTGTCTGAAAAGACAAAACCTGGATTGACCGCAACACGACCACGGCAAAGTCGAACCTCAAGACGACAAAGGTAATCTGTTCTTAAAAGAACAGGGCTGGAAAAGATCAAGCCCCTGATCTCTCTCTTTCTTTGGTACATGTATAGAAGCTATATTGGTCGCAAAGATAACTGTAACAAATACACATACATAAAGCACGAAACACTAAAACGCATGTTTTTTTTTTTTTTTAAACTCTTGATTAAAGATAAATCCCCAGTTTAAAGGTGCAACCAGCGATAGTTGGGGAAAAAGTCTGGGCGTTGAGCCAGCTAAAGAAGTCTGGGCGTTGTGCCAAGAGAGATAACTCTCTCTCTCTCTCTCTCTCTCTCTCTCTCTCTCTCTCTCTCTCTCTCTCTCTCTCTCTCTCTCTCTCTCTCTCTCTCTCTCTCTCCTGGGTTTGCTCACCCCTGTTGGTAAGCCAAGGTGTAGCATACAAACTCACCACACATCTCTTTCTCTCTTGGTTTGCTGACCCCTGGTGGTGGAACACACACACACACACACAATAACACACACACACACACGTACAATAAAACACACACACACACACACAATAACACACACAAACACACGTACAATAAAACACACATACACACAATAACACACACACACACACACACACAAAACACACACACACACACAATAACACACACACACACACATACAACACCACACACACACACACACACAATAACACACACACACACGTACAAAAACACACACACACACAATAACACACACACACACACACACAAAAACACACACACACACACAATAACACACACACACATACAACAACACACACACACACAATAACACACACACACACACACAATAAACACACACACACACACATACAATAACACACACACACACACACAATAACACACACACACAATAAACACACACACACTAAACAACGCAATAAACACACAAAACATATACAAAGTTAGCATAACGGTTTGTTTCCACTAGTGCTTCACCTTTCCTAAATTCAATCAAGATGCATACGGCAGAAGACATATTGGTAGATCGGAACCCGCTTCTAAAAAACCTAATTCTCAAGGTAGGTGTCCGTTGGCAGAGGCGCACGAAGGCCGGGGACACAAAATGGCCTTCCGGAGGTACTTTTGATCTCTGCCTATGCGAAGAGATGAATGTAATGATTCGTAACCACAAGGCAGGCGACAACAGCAAAAAGAGGCTGAGAAAGAGGACAGAAGAGTTGGGGGTAATGAAGCTCTACACCCAGAAGGGGAGAGCATACAGGCAGGATGCTTTAGCGCTAAATCAGAGAGTAGTTGAGTAGTGGCGCCGAGGAGAGTGGCAGCCTTTTCATAGCAGCTCCCACCCCCCTTTACTTCTTATCCCGTTTACTACTTTCTTACTTATTCTTTTTGTGATTATACTTACTAAATAGGTGTCTAAGTGACTGTGCGTTGCTTTAGACCAAGTTAAGGCATTTGTAACAACTTCTGTGAAGTTAGCTGAGTTAGGCAAGTTCGGTCGAGCACAGCTCTGAACAATGGACACCGGCGGGCTGGTTTACCCGCGGCAGGACAACAACAACAACAACAACAACAACAACAACGGCGGGCTGGTTTACCCGAGGGAGGCTCTCCTCTGCTTTCGAGACAGAGTTGCAGAGCCACCGAGGAATCTACCAGCCGAAATAAGGATTCGCAGACGGGGAAATTGAGCTGGCACAAGCGTGAAGGACAGGATAAAGGACAGCAGGAGATTCAAGCCTTACCTGCCCGCTGTCGTCATGGGGAACGTGCGATCGCTGGCCAACAAGACCGACGAGCTCTCAGCCCTGATGATCAACCAGCGTGAGTACAAGGAGGCAAGCCTACTGTGCTTCACCGAATCCTGGCTGAACGAGAACATCCCGGACAGTGCAATCGAACAGGAGGGCTTCACGGTGGTGCGCGCCGACCGGAGTAAACAGAGCGGCAAGCGGAGAGGCGGAGGGCTTGTTGTCTTTGTTAACTCCAAATGGTGCCACCCGGGGCACATCACCATTAAGGAACGTATCTGTTCCCCCGACATTGAACTATTGGCACTGAGTCTGCGGCCATACTATTTACCGCGAGAAATAACACACGTCCTGGCTCTAACTGTTTACATCCCACCCAGCGCGGCGGCGGCGCAGGCGAGTGACGTCATACACTCCACCGTCGCGGCGCTTCAGACAAAACACCCGGATGCATTTATTTTTATCAATGGGGACTTCAACCATGTCAGACTGAACAAGACCCTGACAAACTTCACCCAGTATGTCACCTGCAAAACCAGGGGAGACAAAACTCTGGACCTCCTGTATGCTAACGTGAAGGAGGCTTTCAGTGCGACTTCCCTGCCCCCCCTCGGCCAGTCAGACCACAACCTTGTGAGGCTTGTATCCACATACACGCCTCTCATTAAGAGACAGCCTCCGACCACCATGTCTGTCCCACAGTGGTCTGACGACGTCGAGGAGGAGCTACAGGAGTGTTTCAGGTCGACAGACTGGGATATGTTTGAGAGGGCCCATGGCAGGGCTGTACGTTAACTTTTTTTGCACATAGCACTGGTGCTACAGAGGTTGATAGTTTTGTAGCACAGGCCAAAATCTTGTAGCACGAGTATAAAACGTCTCTAAAATCTCTAAAAACAACCACAAGTAGTGCAGTTCATTACTTAAATAGGTATGTGACTGGCAAGGGACATGAATCTTGCATACAGGGCACACAAAATCCAAACTTTAACAAGAAATGCTTTT
The DNA here is from genome assembly GCF_963971535.1 of Notolepis coatsorum. Classification (NCBI taxonomy): domain Eukaryota; kingdom Metazoa; phylum Chordata; class Actinopteri; order Aulopiformes; family Paralepididae; genus Notolepis; species Notolepis coatsorum. Next base: position 32,595 of record NW_028174481.1, on the reverse strand, counting down.
AGACAAATTCTTTCTTTATTTGCCCATAATGTAAAACAAAAAGAACAAGGACATAACCATATAACCGATATGAAGCAGTCCGAGACCAGGCAGCGCTGGTGTGGACTCAGATTACAGGGAAAGCTAGAAACCAACATAACAAATAGATATAATGCATACAAACACCTGTACATATTTGTGGAACCAAATAAATAAATGTATTATTATTATTATTATTATTATTATTATTATTATTATTATTATTATTATTATTATTATTATTATTATTATTATAATTATTCGTGTGTGTGTGCGTGCGTGTGTGTGTGTGTGTGCACTGCACACGTGTCACAGTTCCAGCATCATGTCTGCTGGCCACTTTTTCAGATCCACACACACACACACACACACACACACACACACACACACACACACACACACACACACACACACACACACACACACACACACACACACCTACACACACACACACACACACACACACACACACACACACACACAATATTGCATTAATCAGAACTAAGTACAAGGAACTCTGCATGAATGAAAAGGGCTTTATAAATAAAATGAATTATTATTATTATTACCTTATTTGCATATTGTCTCGTTATTAGATAGATAGATAGATAATTAATACTTTATTGATCCCGGAGGGGAATTTAAGTAGCCATACGATGGAGTTCTTTTTACAGAGTAAAATTAGCGGCTTAAATTTAGTGAACAGCATTTCTTCCTTGGCGATGCAATATGCCACATTCATCTTAAACTTTACCTCACGGAGATCAGCATCATCCGCTCTGGTCGTCTGTTTACTCAGCGAGTGCAAGAGGGTGCCGGCCCGCGCTCAGGAGTTTGTTTAGCGTTGAAGGCATCCCGGGCAAGAATGTGTCGATGGGACGTATTGTGTTTATTAATGTTATCCCTTTTTAGGATATTGTTACCCGCGAGTCAAGGGATTCTCTGATCGGATCTTTTCCGGAGTCTCCCGGCACCAGTGACAGAATAATAATAGCTGTGCTTCCTCATTAAAAAATATCCACGGAAAATCATTTTCCCACTCTGCGTTATATCTGTACATCTTGTTAATCTTCTCCTTTTGTCTCGTTTCTATTAACGGTGGTCCCTCTCGGGCTCGTTTGGGGTTTTGATCTTGTACTTCTTTTGTTGGATTTAATACCTTAAAAAAGCGCTTCATCTTGTCGAAGTCACCCAGTCAGTGTACATTGAGCTCGCAACTTAGTCGCGGGGATATTGTTCGCTAGGGATTATGGGATTTGGTGTTTGATTATGGACTCTACGCGAGACGGGACATTGTTTTTAATCGCACGAGACTACAAGTACCAAGTGGATAGCGTGGCGCTGTGGTCCATTCAATTTACCGTCACACTTTATTTTTTTTTGCTTGCTCCACGGGCCATCGCACCAGTGCTACTGAAGTCAATTCATTCATCGCACAGACTGACGTCAGTGTCGCACGTGCGACATATATGTCGCAATGTACAGGCCTGGCCCATGGTGATGACATTGATGGACTATCCCACTGCATCACAGACTACATCAGGTTCTGTGAGGAGAGCATCGTACCCACAAAGAAGGTACGCTGCTTTTCAAACAATAAACCCTGGATTAGCAAGGACATTAAACACCTGCTAAACAGGAAAAAGAGGGCCTTCATGGCAGGGGACACTGAGCAGGCCAGGGCTGTCCAAAGGGAGCTCAAAAAAGAGCTAAGGGCAGCCAAGGTCAGCTACAAGGACAGGCTGGAGGGCAGACTACAGGCCAACAACACCAGGGAGGTGTGGGTGGGGGTCAGGAAGATCACTGGTTTCAAACAGCAGGGCACAGCTGTGGAGGGCCCGCCAGAGCGTGCAAACGAGTTCAACTCGTTTTTCAACTGCTTTGACCAGAGTGGCCTCCCCACACCCCTCCCCCCACCCATCGACACCAGCACCAGATCACACCTACAAAGCAGCCCCCCCACCCCCCACCCACCCACACCCATCAGCAACGGCACCCCACCCCCAACACCAGCAGACTGCCCACCACCCCCAACCCTGACGATCACAACCAGTCAGGTCAGTAGGCAGCTGTCCAGAATTAATGTAAACAAGGCCAGAGGACCGGACAACACCAATCCCAGGGTGCTCAAGGTATGTGCAGAGCAGCTGGCAGCACCGCTCCAGCATCTTTTCAACCTCTCCCTGAGGCTGGAGAGGGTGCCCCAGCTCTGGAAGACCTCCTGCATTGTCCCGGTGCCCAAGAAGGGACGTCCCAGCACCCCCAACGACTACAGGCCAGTCGCTCTGACGTCACACGTCATGAAGACGTTTGAGAGACTGGTCCTGCAACACCTCAAGCCCCTGGTGCGTGACTCCCTCGACCCCCTGCAGTTTGCATACCAGGCAAACATCGGGGTGGAGGATGCCATCATCTACATGCTCCACAGAGCGTACACGCACCTGGAGAAGCCGCGCAGCTCAGTGAGGATTATGTTCTTTGATTTCTCCAGCGCCTTCAACACCATCCAGCCGTCACTGCTAGCGGAGAAGCTCTCTGCGATGCAGCTGGAGCACGGCTTGGTGGCCTGGATCAAGGACTACCTCACTGAGAGGCCACAGTACGTCAGACTAAAGGACAGTCAGTCTGACGTACTGGTGAGCAACACCGGCGCCCCCCAGGGAACTGTGCTGTCACCCTTCCTCTTCACCCTCTACACCTCAGACTTCTGCCGCAACTCCAGCGGGTGCCACCTGCAGAAGTTCTCAGACGACTCCTCCATCGTAAGCTACATCACCGACGATGATGAGGAGGAGTACAGAGCCCTGGTGGAGAGCTTCGTGGGGTGGAGCGACAGCAACCACCTCCAACTCAACACCAGTAAGACCAAGGAGCTGGTGGTGGACTTCCGGAGGGGCAAGAAGAGGCCCCCCCCGATTCCCATCTCCATCCGAGGGGTGGATGTGGAGATGGTGGACTCATACAAGTTCCTTGGGGTACACCTGAACAATAAACTGGACTGGTCGGACAACACAGAGGCCCTCTACAGGAAGGGACAGAGCAGGCTGTTCTTCCTGAGGAGACTCAGGTCCTTCAATGTGTGCAACAAACTGCTGCAGTCTTTTTACCAGTCTGTTGTGGCCAGCATCCTCTTCTATGCTGTGGCATGCTGGGGAGGCTACATCAACTCAAGGGACACCAACAAGCTCAACAAGCTGGTGAGGAAGGCTAGCTCCGTGGTGGGAGTCGAGCTACCTAGACTTGAGGTGATGGTAGAGAGGGGGATGATAAGGAAGCTGGATGCCATCATGGAGAACCCCTACCACCCCCTCTACGACGAGCTAGTCAAGATGAGAAGCTCGTTCAGCCACAGACTCATTCCCCCCCCGACACTCAACTAACCGCCTCGGACAGTCCTTCATACCAGCGGCCATCAGGCTCCACAACAGTGGGCAGCGACTAGCAGCCTCCAGGCCCCACAACAGGGGGCAGCGACAGCGACTGCTACCAGACATTGACCTGGGACTTATAGGAACCCAAGGGGGACAAAGTAGACTACCCTGGTACTTTGATTAATGTATACTCAGTAGATAGTAAATTATAACACTACCTCATGCATACTGCACCTTATGTGACACTGTGAATAATGTGAATATTCCTCAGCTAGTCAGATAGTCAGATAGTAAATTATATTGACCATATTGATCAAATTGTTTACACTGCCTGTGTTGTCTTTTACTACCTGTATACTGTGTTGTTTTACTACCTGTACCCCCCCCCCCTCCCCCCCATGCTGCTATGATGCCTGAATTTCCCCAAGGGGATCAATAAAGGAATATCTTATCTTATCTTATCTTATATAGGGAAACCAACATCCCCACCTTATGTCACGCAATTGCCGGTGGGCACTGTGACAATAAGAGGAGAATATGAGGAGGCGGAATTAGAGACCTCCGTTAGGTCAGGGACCCCCGCTAGATCAGGGACCTCCCCTAGGCTAGATTCCCCCCCCAAACTGACCCCGCAGGTTCTCTATCCGAAAGTCCTGGCGGCATATAACGAGACAGCACGTCGGAAGTTGTATGATGCAGAGGAAGAGGAGGTAGAGAACCTGGGCAGGCAGAGGGAGGGAGTCGGGAGGAAGAAAGAGGAAGAGGCCCGTCTAAATGTGGCCCAGCAGACATCAGAGAAACACGGAGCGTGTGGCCACAGTAAACTGTTGAATGAGCAGGAAGATGAGAATGAAAGCGAAGCACAGGAGAAAGGAAACATTACAGGAACCCTGACTTTCACCCCTGTGTTACAGGGAAGTGTGACAAGCACAGGCCAGTTTCCCCTGCTAATAAAGGGGAACGATATCTTTCACATGCCATGGTCAGCTCTAGACATTGATGGCTTGATAGCAAGACTACCGGACCTTACAGAAGGAGCCTCCAGGTGGATCATGCAGTTTGAGGAAATTACGTCACCTTTTCTGCTAGCAGTGGGTGACGTCAAAGCCCTGTTGACGCGTTTGCTAGGAGTTGGTGCCTGCCGGGACATCATGGGTGATACATCGATGCGAGTGGCATGCGACACGCAGGCCCATGATGGAGACATATTCAACGCGCATAGAGCGGCGTTGTGGTACAAACTCAGGAATCAATATCCATCACGTATCAACCCGGCAAAACTGGCAGGCAACCCCATAATGGAGACAGAAGGGCCTGGCGCTTATGTGAACAAAGTACTGAAGGAGTGGAGAGGTGAGCTAGGACACAACCCAGAAATTGACCCGTTGCAGAGAGCGATGTTTAGAGAAAGTGTGATGAGAGGGCTTCCAGAGGTGGTTAAGAATAGACTGGAAGACGTGGTGGGGTTAATGGACATGACTTATCCTTTATTCTGTGCACATGTGACACATAGTGTGGAGAAGCAAAGGGCTCAGGAGCAGAAAGTCAGGGATCAGGATAGAAATGACGCAAGGAAGTTAACTCAGCAACAACTGCAGCCCCAAAGGAGGCTGCAGGCAGTAATGGTGTCATCTGCTACCTCTCCACCCATGCAGGACCAGGGACCCCCGCCTGCACCTCAGGTAGTGAGAAGCTATGGCTATAGTTCACAGAACCAGGCGCCCAGGCGGCAGGCAGGGAATGGGCAATCAGGCCCACGGATTATACAGGGACCGGGGAACGAACAACCGTTTTCCCGTTTCCACTGTTGGAACTGCGGCATGCAGGGACACAGGGAAATGAGATGTGGGCAACCATACCGTCCCGGCTCGGAGTATGGGAGACCCGTGCGCCAGGGGGAGTCACCAGGGCCCTACAACCAGGGGGAGACAAGAGGGCCCCGAAACCAGGGGGGTAATTACTAGGGGTGCCCAGAGAATGCGACGGGGGGAAATCAAATGATTGTGGTTTCCAAGGGAGCTGAGCAAGAACCTATTCTGCAGGTCCTAGTGGAGGGCAAATTAACAGAGATGATGGCAGATACTGGAGCAGGTTTTTCCTGCATAAAGCAAAAATACGCCGCTCACTTACCCCAGTCTGGACAGTATGTTCGGATGGTCGGATTCTCGGGAAAAACACAACTAATACCCACGTCAGATCCAATCTCTATGACGTTTAACAACAAGACCATAACAATACCTGTATTAATTTCGGACAGCACCCCGCGCAATCTCTTGGGACGAGATGCAATGTGTAAACTAGGCTGTAAAATCCTATGTACGCCTGAGGGGATTCAAATTGAACAAGACGTGTACCAAATGATGTTACAAGGGACGGGGGAAAAAGAGGCCACTGTGTTCTGGCTGGGCAACATAGATGCAGAGCTGCAAAGGGTCTGTGACCCCTGGGAGCCATTTCTGAAGGCCCAACTGCCCCAGTCTAGACAAACAAACATGGAGGCACATTGCACACTACAGTATTTGACGGATAGTGACCTAATTAGGAACAAGGCGTGGTTGCAGGGACAGCCCGAGCAGGTGCAGATTAACTCATCTACGGTAATTGTAGGGAAACAGGGCGCGGCGTTGAGGGTTAACACAAGTATCTACGGGAACAACATAGACTAAGAGACGCCGCCCCACACATCACTCTGAGAATAAATCCTGGTTACGAATCCGAACATCTAGGTTCAATGATACAGGAATCCGAGACTCAAAGGTGGGTCTCCACGGAATCTCCGCTAATTTGGCACAGCGCAGATGGGAGTTCCATAAAAATAATGATTTCCTTTTCGGTTTTGGCAAAACCTCAAGTAATCAGATTACCAGGAGACCCTTGCGTTATTCCAGAGGCGGACGCTTTGCTGGAACAGGACATGTTGGCGTGCACCCCAGAACAGTTGTGGTCAAAACACGACACAGATGTGGGTCTAATATTGTCGGCACAGCCAGTGAAGGTCAGGTTAAAGAAGGGTTGTAGACCACCCTTTATCAGACAATATACAATGAAGCCAGAGTCGGAGGAAGCTATATCACATCAGATTGAGGGACTGTTAAAGGCAGGAGTGCTCGTCCCTTTCGAATCCAGATGTAATACACCTATCCACCCAGTGCTAAAGGCGGACAGGGCTAGGTACAGACTGGTACACGATTTGAGGGCGGTGAACGACGTGGTGTCTGGACCAGAGGCGGAAGTCGCTAATCCATACACACTCCTGACAAACATCCCGAGTAGCTCGCAGTACTATACGGTCATTGATCTCACGCAGGCATTCTTCAGTGTTCCATTGGAAAAAGAGTCTCAGTATCTGTTTGCTTTTACCCACAGGGGGAAACAATACTCTTACACCCGGTTGCCACAAGGGTTCGCGCACTCGCCACATTATTTCTCGAAGGCGCTCAAGGAAGACCTGCAAGGAGTGTGTGACACACTACTCAGCATGGTCTTACTGTATGCAGATGACATTCTAATCTGCTCGGATACACGTCAGCAGTGCCATGAGGACTCCATCAAAGTTTTGAGAGGATTGGCCATGGGAGGCCACAAGGCATCCCGTTCAAAACTGCAGTACTGCCAGCCAAAAGTTGAGTACTTGTCTCGCGTCATTCAAAAGGGCATAAAAAACATCTCACCCACGCAGCTCGAAGCTGTATCCAAGGCACCTAGGCCGTTGACGGTCCGACAAATGATGACGTTTTTAGGGATGACTGGGTACAGCTCTGAGTGGGTGGAGGACTATACGATAGCGACAGCACCGTTGAGGATGATGATAAAAGAGGCGGGTACAGACAAACTTCGCGCTCCCTTGACATGGACCGAGGAGGGGGAGGACGCGTTCATAAACATTAAGCGTCTGTTGTTACAGGCCCCTGCCCTGGCGCTGCCGGATTATGAGAAGTGTTTCCACCTATTCGTCTCACATAGAGCGCAGCATGCGACAGCTGTCCTGACTCAAACACAGGGGAGGAGTGGGAAAAAACAACCGATAGCATATTACTCTAGAGCTCTTTCGCCGGTAGAGCAGGGTCTGCCACCTTGTTATCAGGCCCTGGCCGCAGCACATTTGATGTATGAGAAAGCAACGGCCGTGACAATGGGATATGACATTTGCATTTGGACACATCACAAATTGGCAAACTTGATTGAAAGAGGCAAATTTGTTCTGACCAGCCAACGGCAACAGGCTTACATGAGGCTCCTGCAGTACTCGGACGTTACGATAAAAACATGCCACGGCAGTAACCCGGCGGATCTGGTACCACTCCCTAGCGAGGGTCAACCGCATGAGTGCGAGGTGGAGGTACAGGCTTTTGTGAAACTCCGTCCTGATTTGGGAGTCGACCCGCTCGCGATAGCAGAACTCTCACTTTTTGTGGATGGGTCCTGCTATCGGGAGGGGGAAAATTTAAGGTCAGGATACGCCGTCGTACAGTGCAAACCTACCGGAGAAACACTAACAAGAAAGGCCGGACAATGCATGCAACCATGTTCGGCCCAGCTTGCAGAACTAATAGCACTAACAGAAGCATGCATAATAGCTAAAGATCGCACGGTTAACATCTTTACAGACTCTGCTTATGCGCATGGCGTATGCCACCTATTCGCGGCCATTTGGAAGGCAAGAGGCTTTAAGAAATCGGATGGCTCACCGATCCTTCACCACAAGCAGGTTGTGGCACTTATTCAGGCTGTAAAGTTGCCCAAAAGCATTGCTATCGTAAAGTGCCAGGCACACAGAAAAGACCTGTCCTTTGTGACGACGGGAAACAACGCGGCGGACGAGGCCGCAAAGGCGGCGGCTGCGGTGCCGTCCACGGCTGTTCTGATGTTTGCGGCCGAACTGACGACTGAGGTAACTGAGGATAATTTGAGTGATCTTCAGGACTCAGCCACGCAGGCCGAGAAACAGTCGTGGACGGAGAGGGGGGCTGTAAGGGGGGCAGATGGTCTGTGGAGGAGTCATAACGGCTTGATAGTCGCCTCCATCGATCTTCTGTCCTTGGTGATACCTGAGGCTCATGGTGTTGATCACTGTGCAAGAGCAGAGACCATGAGACAAATCACGAAAATGGGATTTTGGTCCCCAAAGCTTCAGGCACAAATTGACGCTACACTAGCCAGGTGTTTAACATGCTTACAGGGCAATGTGCGCAAAGGAGTACCGACAGTGGCGGCTTACACACCCCTCCCTGAGGGACCATTCAGACACCTGATTATGGACTACACGGATATGATAACGCCAGTGCAGGGCAAACGATACCTCCTGGTAGTAGAGGACTGCTTTAGTCGCTGGATTGAGGCCATTCCATCTAAACACAAGAACGCGGACACAGTGATCAAGTTCCTGTGTCGCGAGGTCGTTCCGAGATTTGGAATTCCCACGATATTACAAAGCGATAATGGCGGCGAGTTCATCGACAAGGTGGTTAAAGGGCTGATGCAGAAATTAGGTATAAGACAGCGCCTTTCCTGTGTCTATAGTCCCGGGTCGCAGGGAAAGGTGGAAAGGGCCAATCTGGTCATTAAAAACAAACTGTTGAAAATCTGTATGCAAACTAAGCTTAACTGGATTGATGCTTTGCCGCTTGCTCTGATGGCTATTAGAAGCAGCGTAAACCGCCAAACACAGCTAACACCGCATGAAATGCTTACAGGCCGCAGCATGCCAGCACCGCCATTTAGACACCTGGCTAGGGGCCCGGCATTAGATATTTTTGAGCAAGATCTGAAAAAATATCTTCAGCAAGTGACTAAAATACATGAAGCTGTGTTTCGACAGGAGCAGAGAAAGGAGAAAAGGGGGGTGAAGGAGGCGGAGAAGGAAGCCACCAAACCGAGGCTGATTCCTGGGGACTTGGTCTTCGTAAAGGTCCACAAGAGAAAGCTCCCGCAGATGTTGGCGGCAGTGTGCGGACGGTCGGCCGGCGGCAACGACGTCATTGAGAACCGTCACGGTCGACCCGTCCTTGAGGATGACGGGTTTGAGTGGGTAAGAGTCCCGAGGGTTCCCGCTCAGGCTCAAGTACCGGCAGGCTTTCATGACCAGGCTCAGAATCAGGCGCCCCCTCTGCCTCTCATCGAGGGAGGGGGGGAGAAGATAAGAGGACAACCAGAAGGGGTGTTTCCCGGAGGACCGCAAGGGCATGTTTTTGATTTTGACCATTCCCCCATTACAGGCGGGGATACTTACCACTATACTAACGAGGATCGGGTTGTGAAATGTGCGGTGTCAATGTTGGTGTCAGCAATACGCCCTCAGCAGTATCACAATATGTGTGTAATCATCATCCATTGGAGTGCAGAGCGTAACAGAATGAGATTGAGTTTAGAGGTGGGACGGTGGACGGCGACGCTAAAAGAGGCAACGAAGTTCTGCTCGCTACCATCTGCCTCTAAATACTACTTAAGATCCGTTTCATGTTGGGCCGCTGAATGCACGGTGCGCATAGACCGTCCTGAGAGGCATATAGTGCGTGCATATGCCAACGCTACATTGACGGAGGTAGTAGACGTGGACGGGAGAGCTGACGTCTCCATTTGCGCAATACAGTTGGATAAATGGGCGGTCCCAGTTTCAGCGGAGTGGCGGAGGCCTGATCCTCCAGTTGGCATGGTACAGGACCCCCTAGTGGTGGGGAAAGAGCTCTGTGCTATAGCAGTATGGCTCCTGGCCAAGAATGTATACACCGGGGCGTTGTTGACATGGACAGTGGGGGTGAAGATAGTTGCAACTGAGGGAATGACGACATGGGAGGTTACGCCAGAAGACAAGCAGGACTTTATGGCCAGGGCCAAGGCGACGAGGGGCCCTTGCATGCTGCGGAGCGGGGATTACCCAGTTGTGAGTTTCGGTTTGGCATGCAGGAGAGGTGTATGTTCCCCTATGCGCGACGAGGGCGCGTGGATTTCAACGTATGGTGCCTCGGGCTATGGTCTAGTATCTTCCGAGTTGAGACAGGAAGAAGGGGGGGTATGGAGGAAGGTTAACGATCATCAGGAGCAGAGGCTGTATCACATACCGTCAGCATATGTACCATACGTCGATGCAGGACGGTCCTACGGCTTAGAGGATTGTGTTCTCGCAGCCATAGTGAGTGCGCTCCCGCCCCAGCCAACTAGCAACATTTGTACTTTCCAGGCATCGCTATTCTTCGACGTAGAAGGAGGGGAGGGTATGCTCCATCTACGTTCCACCAACGGGGAGTGGGGTATACATGTGACTATTCAGGTGCCCGAATGTCAGCCTCCTGGGGGGCGAAGCGAGGTTGGGTTTGTCCTGCCCGTGGGTTGTTTTGATGATTCCTGTGCAATAGATAGACCCATCCGAGTGTGGATGCCAAAGTTCAAGGCACTGACGTATTGGCCCAATGGTATGCCCTTGGCTAGAGGAAGGTTTGATGAGAAAGGGTGTAACATGTTCTACGACGCAACTGCGGCGGGGGTAGGAAGGAGGGTTGAGCCTGTCCCGAACCAAGCACAGGGGACAGGGGTGAGGGGAAAAAGGGAGGTCAAGGACACTGAGTCGGAAGAGGTGGGGATACAGGATATGTTCCAGATGACAGCCGGAACGTTGAGGGACTCAGTGGGCTCGTTCTGGGCCAGGTTGAGGGATTTGCTTCCTCCCGGGGAACAAGATGGGGGCGACTATGACTATGACGAGGAAGACCCGGAGGCTGACCCTATGTATAGGGCGGCTTTAGGGAATGAGTGGTTTAAGTGGGTCCAGTACACGAGCGCGCAGAATCAGATAGAGGATTGTTATGTCTGCTCCAAAGCACGTCCGGATAGGCTGCTGGTGAAGGGCACGAAGTTCAGTTGGGGTCAGTGTGAGAGGGATGCAGAGGCATGGGAGGGGCCCCATAATAGTCGCCCTTGGTGCGAGGCAGAGTGTTTGGGGTTTCTCGGCTCTAGTCGTTTTAAGACGGCAGGAAACCTCACGGATTTCAAGGATGTCACTATGCGGGAACGTTGTAGGAAATTGGATGTACGTGTGCAGGGGGCAGCGACGGGGTTGCCAATACCCAGAGGTGTCAAACTATGGCTGACCAAGGATTTTGAGTGCTTGCAGAAGGAGGGGACCCGGGACATAGGGGAGGTGGCAGAGGGGCGGTGCACTACTATCTGGAGCGTCACGACTAACTGCACGAAAGAAGGAAAGTGGGGACACGGGATCGTGTTGAAGGGAGTGGATACCAACCCACGGCCTGTAGCTTGCCCTTTTCATGTCCAGGATATAGCACTGGCGGACCAATACTGGCTCTGCGGCGGTAGGAGGTTGAGGAGTACACTTCCTTTAGCTCGGGTTCAGGCGGTCATGCCAATGGTGGTCCTACCATTATCAGTGACGGAGGGACCTTCTGAGTCTCCTATCTCTCGAACAAAGCGTAGCTACAAGGCAGACCCAAGGGTGTATCTGGACAGCATAGGACAGCCAAGGGGCATTCCAGCCGAGTTCAGGGCTAAGAATGAGATTGCGGCAGGGTTTGAGTCTATTCTGCCATGGATATCGGTCAATAAGAACACAGGGTGGATCAACTATTTGTTTTACAATCAGCAGCGGTATCTCAACTACACCGAGGAGGCGTTGGATGCAATGGGGGACCAGATGCACGCGACCAGTACGGTGTTGTGGCAGAATAGACAGGCTCTGAACTGGTTAATGGCGGAGAAGGGCGGAGTCTGTTCCATGTTTGGACAGTACTGCTGCACATTCATTCCAACGAATGTGGGGCCAGGGGGAAAGTTCTCCGAGGCCATGGCTAAGTTGAAGGATCTGAGGGAGGAGTTGAGGGAGAATTCTGGCCGGAATGAAGAATGGTGGGGGAGTGGGGTGTTTGAAGGATTGGGACAGTGGGGAAGCATAATGATGCAGACGGGGATATCCATTGGGGTGGCAGGGTTGATATTGGTTCTCCTTTTCTGTTGTTGGGTAGGCTGGTAACTTCACACGTAACGAGCCGAATGCTGATGGTGGGGCAGAAAGAGATTGAGCCACCAATCGGGCCATGCCCTCAGCTCTATGCTGCCTTGAAGGGAGACGAGGGGATAGAGGATTAGGGGTATGGTGAGGAAGGGACATTTTCTTTTTGTTTGGTTCAGTTTGGTTTGTTTTATTCCTTTGACTAGGCGTATGGTGAGGAAGGGACATTTTCTTTTTGTTTGGTTCAGTTTTCTTTGTTTTATTCCTTTGACTAGGCGTATGGTGAGGAAGGGAAATTAGGGTGTTCGCTGCGGGTGAGCACCGGGGGTTTCTTTTTCAGGTTTTTTTTTTAAGACATTTTGTATTGGTTCTTTCCTTTAAGAGTGACAGGGGATGGTCTGAGTGGATGAGTGGATTTTTTATTATTTTGGTTTATTTTGCTCATGGTCCTGGTCAAACTGGAATGGGAAGGGGCATCGGTATGGAATGGTACAGAGTGTCGGTTCTGAGCCTGAGGAAGCATTGAGAAGTAGTGTTCTGGGGATCGGTTCTGGGGACTGAAGGGACAAAGGGGGGGGCTGACGCAGTGGGCGAGATGGGCACCTCCCGTCCTGGCATGTCGTGGCATGTTTTTACAGGACTGGAGGTGTGAAGATGGGGGGGACGCGTTGTGAGGTCGGGATCAGCGCCTCCCGTCCTGGCATGGGGACATGTTTTTACGGGACTGGAGGTGTGGCGTGGTGGTTGCTGTATTGGCAAAATGTGACTTTTGGCAATACGGTGAAGAGACTATGGCGTGGGCATGGAAGGGGGGCTGAGCGATGGACACTAGGACTCAATGTTATGGAAGAGACAATGTCATTTTTTTTTGGGAGGGATGTTCTATGTTTAGTTCTGACGGTCAACTTCTCCTTTCCCTGATGAGAGTTGCGGTTTCCGGCCGGAACTGTGGCTCATTTGGTAAGCGGTGGAGGTTGGGGGGATTTGTCTGTCAGGTTAGGATTATAAATTGGGGTATTTTGTTGATGTTTTATTATTACTCTTGTTTTGAACGGTTTTGTGTTTTGGTAAGAACTGTAGCCTTTGTTGGTCCGTTAGGGGTCCAGTGAATGAAGTAAGGTTTCTTGTTTAGTTAGACATTTAAAATGTATTATATGGCTAGGTTTCTTGTTTAGATTAGGCATTTAAACTTTTATTATATAATTATGGTTTCTCGTTTAGTTAGACGTTCACATTTTCTTGGTTATATGATTTGGGTGGGACTAGGGATAGCCCCAAATGGGGGAATGTTGTGGAAAATGTGTATACGGGTTAGTCTTGACTAGTTTAATATAGGTCAACTAGCAGGGCTCAAAGACACTAGGGCGACAGTCTGGTTGATGTTCTTAAAACAACCTCAAGTATAGGACAGATAGACATTTCAAGTAAATCACATCTTGTTCTTTTCTTTTTTAATCTTGACTCCAGCTTTGTCTCAGGACGATAAACCTTTAGACTTATCTTCTGTTTTTATTTTCTCTTCTATGTTAAATCTATGTGTCATCTTAATGTACGTCATGTCATATCTGATATAATATGTTACGTCATCATATCTGTCATGTCGGGGCAGGGCTGGGAAGGTATTATCTGGGGGGCACGGGGGGTTGGGGAGTCAGAGTGTTTTCTTCAGTTATGGTGACCGTCTGCTGATCCATAGCTCTTCTGTTAAAAATTATTTTCTTAAATAAATTACCTACTTGTTGAAATTGGAAACAACGTCTCCTGCTGTGTCAACGACAACCAAGCCACAACATTCTTTTTACTACCACATATTTAATTGAGACCCTTTATTTGTTTATTATTTCAATTTAGCTGGAAATACATTGCTACATCATTCAGTAACATTTGCAGAGCCTTATAACAAAAACATTATTACGGTCACCATTGTGACCAGTGGGATTAATCAACAAATTTTATTATTTATTTTTCTATTTCATTGAACATTGCACATGTTAAAAGCCATTTTTTTAACTAAAAAATGTGAGTATTACCAAGTCAACTTGTGTTCTTAAAACAATGACAATAAACATAGTTTTATTAGGTTGAAATAATGTGGTTGTGTACTTATTTTTCTGTTAACTTATTATGGATTGAAAACTGAAAACCTTAATGCACAGTAACTGAACTCAATATTTTTAAGTTCTGGTAACTTATTATTATTTATTTTTTTACAGTGTAGTCTTGCGATCAATCAAAACTTATTTACACGATATACCTCACATTCACCCTCCATTCACATCCTGGTGTTCTCCTGGTGTTCTCCATTAGGCCTGTAGGTGGAGCTATGACAGCACACGTACAGTACACACACCGATGGTGTGTGATGTGTCCAAAAATGAATGGGCAAATGTGAGTGAAATGGTCGCACTGTATGCAGCTGTTTGTCTGCATTGCACCCCCCCCCCCCCAACTCAGATTTAGGGTTGATACAACCATCATAATAATATTGTTAATAATAACAATAACAATAATGATGTAATAATGTAAAAATTATCATTAAAAAGACCTGATTATGAGAAAAAAAATGTACGATGCATGGAATATTGTTGAGGCACACTAGTTACAACTATATTTCAAACAGGCACTCCATGTCAAAAAGGTTGCTGACCCCTGATCTAGATTCTACACAGTGTTTTTGGACTTTAGTGATGTGTTTGGTACACTCTCCCATGAGGTGATGCTAAAAGCATTAGAGGAAATACACCTGCCTCAGCCTTTTGTGAATATTGTATCCAGTGTATACCAAGGTTAATTTATCCAAGTTATCTGTGGGCAGCAGCTCACAGAGCCGATTGCACTGAAGGTGGGAATAAAAACTGGCTGTCCCTGGATTGCCTTGAACTTCATCCTAGCACTCAACCAATGGATTAAGTGGATTTACCAGTGCGCTCCTCTGTATGTCCGACCCCCAAATCCTGTTCAGGGATACGCAGACGACGTGCAGGTGTCATCACGACAGGAGGAGGTCATCATTAACATGCTGGCACGCACTGATGAGTTCCTCCAATGGTCAGGGCTGGAGGTGAAGCAAGCCAAGTGTGCCGTACTCCATGAGCGCCGCAGTGGAGGCAACCGCTGGTATAAGGCCGACAAGCCCCCTCCTTTGTTGTAATAGGCCAACCCATCAAGGTGTATTCCCGTAATGAGATCTACCTATACCTTGGCCACAGGTTTAACATTGCTGGAGAGTGGGGGGAGCAGGTCGGGGAGCTCACTACAGAGTTCCTCCATCGTCTACACCTGATCGACTTGTCCCCCCTCTCCATCCTCGTGAAGTTTCAGGCTGTGAGAGAAGTGGCTCTGGCTAAAATTCAACATCTCTTTGCCAATTTACACATCCCTCTCAAGGCACTGAGAGAAATGACAAAGAAAACTGTTCAGCTGGTCAGAAAGTGGGTGGGCCTCAACCAGTGGTGCAGTCGTAATATGGGAACTGGTAACACGCCACGCCACGTGCATGCGCGCACGCGGGTACGTGCATGCGCACAGAACAGTTTTTTTTTTTTTTTTTTTAAATAGAGAAGCTGAAAAAGGTAGCAGGATGTAGCCTTCAATATATAAAGAAATTATATTGTCAACAGATATGGTTGAAAAACAAACAATGTTTTAAATGTAATAGTAGTTACAATTTCTTTAATTGAATCAACTTAAACTAGAAAAGTAAATACAAACTAAATTAACAATGTAAGTTACATTGTTAATTTAGTTTGTATTTACTTTTAGTTTAAGTTAATTCAATTAAAGAAATTGTTTTACACACAAACACAAAAGCAAACTTAAAATAATCAGACAACTTGTGTTTACTTGAAGTTTGTGTGTGCATGACTCCTAGTGCACAGCAAGGGAGGTTTGGTGATGAACCTTGTGGTGCGCTCACACACACTCGCGCGCGCAGTTATACACACACACACACACACACGCACGCACACACACACGCACACACACACACACACAAGCGCATATACGCAAGCGCAATCTTTCTTTTCAATTATTATCTTTTATTTGCTTTTAACATTTCATTTACATACAGTTGTAAAATGCAAGTTATAAATATGTAAATTACATTTCCTAACTAAACAATTACTAACCCTTCCCCGACCCTTCCTAGTACAAAAAAAAAGAAAAAGAAAAAAATATCGAATGCATGATTTACTTTAAGACCATGATTGTCTGTGCTACTACCTGAATAAAATAATAAACAAAAAGAAAAAACAGGCAGACAAATATAGAATATAAAAAGACAATATCCACAATCTCTATGCTTCAATTGGCTCTCTCCAGTTCTATACCCATATTTGGTATGTAATCCATTGCCCGACCCCAGATCTTCTGAAAGTGTATTATTTTTCCTTTCACATTATACATGATTTTTTCAGGTGTGCAATAGGATAGGAGTTCTGCCCACCATTGTTTAGTCGGGGGAGGGGGTTCAGATTTCCAATGACAAAGAATACATTTTTTTGCAGCAGACATTCCTAACAGGATACATTTCTTTTCAAAGTTGTCAAAGTTACTCAGCATAGAGATATCACCCAAAATAGCTATTCGTGCGTCAGGAGTCATCGTCTTTCCAATAATTTTTGAAAGTTGTTCAAATATAAATTTCCAGTAATAATTTAACTTCCGGCAATTCCAGAACGTGTGGATTAGGTCCCCTTTAGCATGTTGACATCGAAGACAATTGGGTGATGTCTCGTGGCTAAATTGATATAATCTGTGAGGTGTATAATAAATTCTGTGTAGTATATTAAATTGTGTTAACCTATGGTTGGTATTTGTTAAAGTTGTTTGGGAGTTCTGGAGCAATGACTGCCATTCTTTCATGGTATATTTGTGTTTAATATCTTTTTCCCATTTATCTTTTTGTTGTAGCATCCTATCATCTTTCTGTTCAGTGTTCATCAGTGTGTAGATTTTAGATATCAGGCCCTTTGATGTTTTTGTAGTGTTAAACAGTTTCTCTATTGGTGTTTCAGACATATGGGGATAGCTATAACTGTTATTTTTGACCCAGTTCCGTATCTGTAGGTATTTAAAAAAAATGGATGAAGGTAAATTATATTTCGCTCTCAGGGAATTAAAATCAGAAAAGATGCTTTGGTTATACAAGTCTCTTATTTCGCTGATACCCTTGGTTCTCCAATTTTCAGATATTCCATCACTAATAATTTTGGGGACACAAGGGTTGTTCCACAGGGGCATGCTCATTAACAGGGTATTTTGATTTCCCATTAGTTTAATAGTTTCTTTCCAACATGCAAAGGTATGATGTATAATCTGGTTTTTAGTGATAGAGTTAAGGGTTTTTTGCGTGTCTATATAGGGGATTACCTGTAGTGGAGTAGGATGGATTATGTTCTCTTCCAGTTTAACCCATGCTGGTGTGGGCAGCCTCTCACTGTTGAGCCAACACCAAATAACACGTGATTGACAGGCTAGGTAGTACAGTCTGAAGTTGGGGAGGTTTAAGCCCCCTTTATTCAGGGGAGCCTGTAGTGCTTTTAATCTGATCCTAGCCCGTTTCTGGGACCACAAAAACATTGAAATGATTTTATTCAGTGATGTAAACAAGCTTGGTGGACAGCTGAGTGGAATTGACTGGAACAAATAAATTAATTTAGGCAGAACATTCATCTTGACCACATTAACACGTCCAAATAAAGAAATTGGTAGATCTTTCCATTTGTATAGGTCTGTTTTGATTTTTTCCATAATAGGTAGATAGTTATTTTGGTATGTTTGGTTCAGGTCGTTAGATATTTGGATTCCCAGGTATTTGAAGCTTTTTGGTGCCCATTTAAAATGGGAAATCATTGGGTGGGTATTCTGGGTGGTAACACTATTTAGTGGCATTATTTCACTCTTGTCATAATTTATCGTGTAACCAGATATGGCACTGTATGCCTCTAGTATGCTGAGTAATTGCGGCAAGGATATATCTGGTTGGGTAATATAAATTAGTAAATCATCACAATATAGTGAGAGTTTGGATTCGTTTGCTCCAGTCTTTATGCCACATATATTGTTGTTGTTCCGTATTGTCACCGCCAACGGTTCAATGGCTGCGGCGAACAGATATACGGAGAGTGGGCAGCCCTGTCGTACTCCACGTCCCAATTGGAAGGGTTTGGAAAGTATACCATTTGTCAACACTTGTGCCTTCGGAGAGCAATAAAGCATCTTAATATAATTAATGAAAACATCACCAAAATTCATCTGTTTCAGAGTATAAAAAAGATATTCAAATTCTATTGTATCAAAAGCTTTTCGAGCATCCATCGAGATTACAAGTCTTGAGTCATTCGTTTGTTTAGAGAGCTCAATGATATGAAAAAGTTTTCTGATATTGTCAGATCCCTGTCGCTGCTGAATAAAACCTGTCTGATCCTCGTGGATTAAGAGAGACATCACAGGGTCCATTCTTAGTGCGAGTGCTTTAGAAAATATTTTATAATCCACATTTAACATTGACAGGGGCCTATAGGAGTCACAAAGTTGTTTATCCTTAGAGGGCTTAGGAAGTACATTGATTGTTGCTAATTCTAGACTTGGTGGTAATTTACCATTATTGAGACTGTCTTTGAGCATGTCCATATAAGGGCGGATTAATTTATTTATGAACAGTTTGTAAAATTCAGCAGGTAGGCCGTCGGGACCGGGTGCTTTGCCCGTTTGCAATGAGTTAATAGCTTTGGTGATTTCTTCCTTTGATATTTCTGTTTCAAGAGTAGTTCTCACTTCTACAGGAAGCTTAGTAATCTGTAAATTTCCCAAGAATTCCTCGCATTTTGTAGCAGTTGAGTCTTGGTTTTCAGACGTATATAGATTGTGGTAGAACATTTCAAAACGCTGGTTTATCTCTTCAGGTTTATGTAATACATCACCATCCTTAGATTTGATTGAGTCTATTGTTTATGCCATCTCTTCTTTTCTTATTTGCCAGCTGAGTAGCTTGCCGGTTTTGTCCCCCTTTTCATAGTAGTGGTATTTAGTTCTGGCCATGTCTGCTTCTACTTGGCTAGTAGTTAAGTTGCTATATTCAAGCCGCTTTTTTACTAGTATGTGCAGAGTTTCTGCTCTATTGGATTCTGCATGTTTTTTCTCTAGTTCATGAATTTCTTTGTCTAGTGTGTTTAGATACAGTCTACTTTTTCTTTGTTTAGAAGCTCCAAAAGACGTTATCTGACCTCTTAGGTAAGCTTTCAGTGTCTCCCAGATTATGCTTGGGGAGGCAGAGTTTACATTAATTATTAAAAAGTCATCTATTTGATTTTCTAGGAAGTTAACAAAATCTGGGTCGTTAAGGAGATATGGCTTGAATCTCCAACGCTTAGTTTTAGGTTTGTCCAAATATTGTTTCACTTTCAATTTCAAAGGACAGTGATCCGATATTGTAGAGGCTAGATATTTACATTCAATTACATTGTGAAGTAGTGATTTAGTTGTTAAAAACAAGTCTAATCTGGAATAAGTGTCATGTACCGCAGAATGAAATGAGTATTCCCTCTCCAGTGGGTTAAGTATTCTCCAAACATCGACCAAACCCATTTCAGACATACCATCCCTTACTACTTTGGCTGCGGCACTTAATGGCTGGGGGATGCTATTAGATCTATCTGATGTGCTCAGTGTTAAATTATAGTCACCTCCAAGGATACATGTGCCATAGTTTTGTGCAGAGGATAATAGAATATTCCTAAAAAAGGGTGCATCGTCTTTGTTGGGGCCATATAGATTAATAAGTGTAAAAGGTTCGTGATTTATGTCACATTTGAGGATTATCCATCTACCTGCAGTGTCTTTTTCTTGAGAACGTATTTTTAGGTTTAACTGTTTGTGACATAGTATGGCCACTCCTCTTGATCTGGAATTAAATGAGGAATAGAATACTGACCCAACCCAATCTCTTTGCAACTTCACATGCTCTGCATCAGTTAAGTGGCTTTCCTGAATAAATGCAATGCCGCAATCTTGATTCTTTAAATAGTTGAGAATCTTTTTCCTTTTAATGGGATTATTGATGCCCTTAACATTGAAGGACATAAATGTCAGAGTGCTAGTCATCTAGGATCATTTTCAATATCGACTTTAATAAGGGTTTAATTGTGGTTTTGTTATAGAGATTGCAGCATTCCATTTGGACATGGGCGCGTGCGTGTGTTTTTGCACACACACACACACATGTTCACAGTGCATATGCCTACCATTAGTCACTCCAGTTATATCATACAATCTATCATGGTTCACAAGATCACATGCATTGAGTTCGTGAAGATAATATGTATTTGTACTAGGTCCCCCCCCCACCCTTTTTCCCCCCCATACCCTCCCCAAACAGAAAGTAAACCATAACATAGGCTCACTAGTCCTATTTTACCCTACTTGGCTCCCTGTTAACTCCCCCTTTAAATTGCCAGGTGGCACACCACTATTTGAACCAGGCTGTGAAGCGTTACTCCTTATAACAAAAAGAAAAAAGGAACAAAATTAAACTAAAAAACAAACAATACAGGCAAGCAATTGATTCAGTAATAAGGCAGAGAAATAAATAAATTAATGAATAAGAGAAATGAATAATGAATAAGAGGGGAAAGATAATAGGCTACCAATTTACTTGTCAGTTTCTTTTTTTTTGTGGTTCTTTTTTTTTATTATAATAAATTTTTTTTTAATTTTTTTGTAAGCCTACATGGTCTAACTATCCTTTCCCCCTGCAAAGGCTACGAAAAGAAATAAAAATGCAAAGTTCTACAACTATAGTTGCCTACCAACACCCTAAAAAGTAAAACAATCAACCCAATCTATGTCAAATGTATATACACTCTTCCTCTGGATTTTTTTAGTATCACAAACAGTACTGTACTTGAAAATCTGGCATGTCATAAATGTATAGATGCAGCAGTACTGTCCATCCGCATGTCACGCGTGTCACATGATGAATTGAAATTGGGGGACCCTG
This sequence comes from Notolepis coatsorum, assembly GCF_963971535.1. Taxonomy (NCBI): domain Eukaryota; kingdom Metazoa; phylum Chordata; class Actinopteri; order Aulopiformes; family Paralepididae; genus Notolepis; species Notolepis coatsorum. The sequence continues at coordinate 11,249 of NW_028174481.1, read as the reverse complement.
ATGGAAACAAGACGAAAGTCCTTCTCTGGTCTGCATCCTCCCAACAACTGTATGTACTGAGCTGCACTGCACTGCACCCATTAATGCAATCCGCCAACAAACTTGTCCATCAATTCAATCAATCAAACCAAAGAAAGAAAAAATATATGAATTGGATGTAATAAAAAATAGAGAAAATGGAAATATATATATAAACACCACAAAATCAAAAAAAAACTTGAAATTATACACTGATGATTCAGTTTTGATACTTGTCCTTTAATTAACCACGTTCAGGGTTGTTTCTGGTTTTTCTAATAGCTCATAAGAGTCATTTGGTAGTGTGTGTGTCTTAGTTTTGGCTACTTATCTCGTCTCACGGTGTTTGTCTTGGATCCTCAGTTGCCCCCCCCCAGTCATTTCATCCTGGCGACGGGCTTGATCTGCCCGCTTTCAGCCTCGATCAAGTTCACGGATGAAATCTTGTGCGGCTTCTGGGGAATGAAAGTCACAGGAGGTCCCGCCGTGTTCGACTCTTAATATTGCTGGGTGTCTCATTGAGTAAGACAGGCTTTTAGATCTGAATATGCGTTTCACGTCGTCAAACAGCTTGCGTTTCTTCATCACCTCCTGGCTGAAGTGACTGTAAAAGTAGATCCTGCTTCTGGAGGTTTCCTCGGTCCCGCCGTAGTACAGTTCCACCTTCTCCCTCGCCAGGCGCATGATAGCGTCCTTTTGTTGTGCTCGCAGTAGTTTCAGGAGTATTGGTCTAGGCTTGCTGGGGTTTGGTTGTTTTAATTTCAAGCGATACGCGCTGTCGATCAGCACGGGTCCGCCGAGTTTATCTTCGCCAAATAGCCATAGTAAAAAAGCAGCTAGGAAGCCGGCGAGGTCCTGTTTCTCCACTGACTCTGGAAGCCCCTCCAAACGAACGACTGCGCGCAATGAGCTGTCTTCATACTGTTGGACTTTTAGTTTTACAGTGGTCATCTCTTTTTCTAGTTTAGTGATTGTTTCGTGAGCCGTCTGGATGTTATCCTCGTTGCGGCTGACTCGTTGCTGCACTACTTCCACTTGTTCGTTAAGCGTCGTCATCGAGCTTCTGATTGTTTCCAAACTAGTTTGAATATCAGTTGTCTTTTGGAGCAGCTCAGTTCTGCTTTGCTGGATGGCATTCCACAATGTTTGTAGGGTGATTTCACCGTCCATGTTGTGCTGTAGGCTGTAGTAGACCAGTGTTTGTAGCGCCGTTTGTTACGGCGGGGTCTGCTGCTTCTCAGAAGGTTAATTGCTTCTTGTTTGTCAGTTCCAAAGTGTACAAAGGAGTAGGGTCGTTTAGTTTAAAATGAAGTAATCATTTCGGTTGGTATAGCGCTTATAATTTAGTTTTTAAGATAAAGGTGGTGAGCCCTGTGCATCTGCCTCACTCCTGCGCGGCCATCTTGAACAGCAACTGAGCGCAATCTTTCTATCATACACGCTCTTCTTGCTCTCTATTTGTGTGAATGTGCGCGCGCGAGAGCAATTGGAAAGCTGGCGCGCAGCACGGCAGACGCTTGATTCAATCATAAGCAGACCCCCATCACGAATTCCGAGCCACATTAGTATTCACCTCCACTGCCATCACACAGAATGAAGGGGGAGATGCATTCAGATAGCCAACACCCAGACACCTAGTCTACCTGCGCTTTTTGTTATGTAAAACGGTGGCCGCCGGCCGGCCGGGTACTTAGTCACAACGAATGGATACAGCGCATTTTTGTGTGCGCGTACACGCGAGTACACATCCGTGCGCGATCGCGCGTACTTAGTTCTGCCTCAGTGATCTAATAACACGGCGTGTAACCGTGTGTGTGCACGACTGCACCCCTGGCCTCAACACACACTCCACACGGGGCATGATCTTTCTCCCATGTGGAGAGGGAGGGCTGGGAGTCCCCAATGTCGAGTGGCCATCACCCCAGTCATCACACACATAATAAACCTCTCCATAAAACAGGGACACGTCCCCAAGGACTTCAAAATTGCGAGAGTAACACCCCTGCACAAAAAGGGCAGCAAATTAGACCCAGGCAACTACCGCCCTGTTTCTATCCTTACCTCCATCTCGAAAGTCATGGAAAAAATAGTATACGAACAGGTCGAAAAGTACCTTGCGGAAGAAAATCGAATCTACGAATTCCAATCTGGCTTCAGAACATCCCACTCCTCTGACACATGCCTTCTCGATTTAAACGACCACATCAAACAAGAGGTGGACGCGGGCAAATACTGCGGCATGGTCATGCTGGACCTACAAAAGGCCTTCGACACTGTCAATCACACCATTCTGATTGACAAGCTAAAAGCCATTGGTTTTGATAAGTCTATCAGTGAGCTGGATGCAATCCTACCTGGAGGGGAGAGAACAGATGGTGGAGGTAAACGGTACCCTACCCCCCCCCCTCCCAGTGAGCTGTGGTGTTCCACAAGGAAGCATACTAGGACCGCTACTGTTCCTAATTTATGCAAATGACATGTCGTCAGCTTGTGACTGCAACTTGTTCCTGTTTGCGGACGACTCAGCCCTACTGGTCTCTGACAAGAACAAGTTACAGGTTGAAAAAACCCTCAGCGCGGAACTAGGCAAAATCTGCATTTGGCTCACTGATAACAAACTATCATTACACATGGGCAAAACAGAGTCCATTCTCTTCGGTTTAAATAACAAACTCAGCAAGACCGACGGCTTCTCAGTTACAGTGGGTGACAATATTGTCACAAGGAAAGATGAAATTACCTACCTGGATGGCGGCTACGTGGTGCAGTGGGCAATGCGCTCACCATGAATACTGGAGACGCTGGGTTCGCCTGTTCGAGCCCAGCGCTCCACATTGCTTTCAGTTTAGCTGGTCGTCCGTACTAATACACATTGGCAGTATTAGGGGGTGGGAAACTAATGGGTGGGGATCGGGCGTTGTGGACAGCGACTCCTACAGGTCGGTTGGTACGCCTGCGCAGTAGAATCAGGAAGCGATGGGGGCGGCGCCCCTCCAAAGCGCAGACCCCTGACGCTGAAAGATTGCGCCGCGCAGGTGAAAAAATGCGACTGCTGTTACCTCGAGTATCGGAGGGGACTCGTGCTATGTATGACTTAGTCCACATTGCAGCCGGCTTGTGGGAGGCAAGAAACAGCGTTCGAGACAGGGGAGGGTTGAATTGGATGATACGAAATTGGGATGGGAGAAAATAGATAAATGGGAGAAAAAGTGGATCAAAAAAAGATAATTACCTACCTGGGTTCCATCCTAGAGGCTAATCTTTCCTGTGACAAAATGGCATCCAATGTAATAAAAAAAGTCAACCAACGAACTCGATTCTTGTACCGGATCTCCTCTCTGGTAAACAAGAATACCCTGAAGACTCTGGCAGGAGCACTCATTCAAGGGTACTACGACTATGCTTGCACCTCATGGTACCAAAGCACCTCAAAGGCGCTAAAAACTAAATTACAAACATCTCAAAACAAACTGGTCAGACTACTGCTTGACCTTACTCGTAGAACCAACCTCACCCCTGCCCACTTTGACAACCAGGATGGCTTAGAGTAGACGACAGATTGATTGATTGATTGAAAAGTTTATTAACAGATTGCAGAATGGGTACAGTACAGTACAGCTCAATACATACAATTGTTAACACTTTCAGTGCCGGCCGTGTTTTCCTTTTTACCCTGTTGAATGCCACCATCCACGGCCAATGTTAACGTAAAATACGCCTAATCTATGTTTTAAATTATGGCTATGTGTCTAATCTGCCCGTCGCTTATCAAAGACTAATTTTCCAGTCAACATTGGCAAGGCAGATTGTATTTTTATCGCTTCATTTCCGTTTGATAGTGAAGTGGATTTCCCAAGCTATTTCGGTTCTGCTCTGATCAGAACCGGGTTGCGTTAGTACTCTGCGTTGTGATTCAATACTTTAAAGCTCTGGGAATCACTTCTCTTCAAACTGAGCGGTGCAGGCAGAAGGAATTAGGAGGAAGGTAGTATAACAGTTGTTTAATCAAAGTTTAAGAGTGTATACAAATTACAATAAGAAAATGCTATAGTTGTGATCACAAACACTATGCCGTGAGTGATACAACCAGACTAAAGAAGAGAATGCTAGTTGTTGAGTTGTTGAAAGTCTCTGTTTGATAACAAAGACTTGGTTTTCCCTCCAAGAAGTTCCTTGTCCTTGCCGCCTTGCTTTGGGATGAGATGGTAGGTGTTGTCCTGTGGTTGGGTTGTTCCAGAGTCCTCTTCCCCCCAGCACACCTCATTATATCCCCAAGGCCCAGTGTCTCGGAGTTGATGACATCATCACATTTTTTCCTCCAATCCCAGGTCTGCTAAGCTTGTATTTGAAAAATAGGGGTTTGGCTTAATAGCCCAACCCCCTTCACATAACTGCAAACGGAGGCTGTCCTTACATAGTCAACAATATATACTGTCCTTTGTTTAATACTAACAATCTACCTTAAACATTGCATTATTTTCATTTCCTAATATCTATATTTGAATTACAATTGCCCACATAAACACAGATATATTTCTTTATCACTAAGTCTACTGACTTTCAGAAAATATCTAACAAATCTAATCATTCTGTTAGCTTAATAGAATACAAATCAATACATAGAACAATCAATTAATCATATTGAACATAAATGAAAACAGAACAGGCACATTAACTAATTACCTACTTTAAGTATGATTTTAACTTACTTCAATGACTTCAGAATTCAAGAACAATATACCAGGAAATAGTTAGCTTGTTTGGAGATCTTCTCTGTGTGTGTGTGTGTGTGTGTGTGTGAATGTGTGTGTGTGTGTGTGAATGTGTGTGTGTGTGTGTGACTATGTGTGTGTGTGTCTATGTGTGTGTGTGTGTGTGTGTGTTTGTGTGTGTGTGTGTGTGTGTCTGAATGTGTGTGTGTGTGAGTCTATGTGTGTGTGTGTGAGTCTATGTGTGTGTGTCACAGGAAACTCCAGCGAGATAACATGTTTACGTGACCTTTTGGTCTTTTGTTTCGATCTTACAGAGCCCATTGTCTTAAACTCTTCCCAGGCCATGGCAGATGGCCCTTGGGTTCCTGTCGTAAATAGAATCATTTGACCACTCACTCCATATGTAAATCGACCTGTGTGCCCACAATGGCAATCAGTCTATGTAAACACACACACAATCTATGAATTATTGTTTTGAGGGCCAAGTATTTCTACACATTAGTTAATCATGAGATCTATGTTTGGGAATTTACCACAATAGCATTTTGAAAATCACCCGTTTTCCGGGGAAAAACAACCCATGCTTATGTAACGGAGGTACCGCAGTATATCCACAGTCACGATGGTACAAGTAGTTCAATGGCTGTGGATGGTAAGCGGTACTGCAAGTAAACTCACTCCCCAGAGGCATCCAGACCCGGAAGCAAGAAGTGAATTCACTTCTTGGTATAGTGGTCTGTGATGCCGCCCGCGACGCGGGAGATCGGGGTTCAACTCCCACTCAGGGCGATCCCTTAACAGGGGTCGAATCGACTAAACACAACGCAACAAGATCACACCGGTCACACCTATGATAATCTCCTTTTACTGGAATATTCCAGAACGTTGTCATTTGTCGGCCTATTTATGAATCGTTTTCTTTTTTTTTTAAACTTTGACCAGTCAGCTGGTTCTTTTAGCGTTTATCGCTTTTTTCTGGTCAAGCATGACCGACAGAAACAGGTTGAATGGGGTATAGATCGGGGGAAAGACACTCTGAGAAAATACGGCGAGTCCGGGAGTCGAACTCGTGTACCCCAGATCCGTGACGCGCACGGTTGTCCCCGACGCCGAAATAGCGTCCGAGGTACGCGGTGAGCTACTGGAGCTCCCCTTTATGAATCGTTTTCAAATAAACGCTAGATGATCGATAGTATATGTGTGCGCATGCACGCTTGTGCCGTGCGCTGATAATCGCTGCTCTTATTTCCTCATGGCTTTTACAGTCAAAACAGCCATATCACATATCACATAAACGCTTATATATCCGTGAAAACGAGTCTGATTATCCTAACACTGATAACATAGATTCCTTACCTGAGGTCAGATGGTATCCAAATGGTTTATTCCAATTTACGATCGCCATTCGAAAACATTGATAAATGTATTGATCCATCGTGTGTACAGTATAACCCATATTCGCCATGGCTCAGAGGCTCCAGAATGAACTCATTCACTTTCATTGAGTCCATTCCAAAAGGGTGATTTACCATCTGGGAGACGATAGGGGGCGCTTTTTTCACATCTGAGCGCCGGCGGTCCCTGGATCTCTAACGGTAGGCTCGCATGATGCAATATGATTTCAGATTGCTAATAAAAAAATAAAAATAAATACCCGAGAATACTCGTGACCGTGGCATTCAACGGTCGGGGCGTAAACCAGAGAAAAGCCGTGAGTGGCACTCAAAGTGTTAAGGGGATGCGGACCAGAGAAAGACTTTCGTCTTGTTTACATCAGGGTCCCCCATTTTCAATTCATCATATGACACACACGACATACAGATAGCCAGTACTGCTACATCTATACATTTATGACATACCAGATTTGCAAATACAGTACTGTTTGTGATACAGAAAAATCCAGAAAAAGAGTGTATATACATTTGACATAGAAACTGTACATTGGAGGAGGTTGGGTAGGTGGGGTGGGGTTGGGTGGGGCTGTACATTGGAGGGGGGGGGGGTTGGGTAGGGGGGGGACACTGTACACTGTACATTGGAATACTGACATACATTTGACATAGAAACTGTACATTGGAGGAGGTTGGGTAGGTGGGGTTGGGTGGGGCTGTACATTGGAGGTGGGGGGGGGGGGTTGGGTAGGGGGGGGGGGAGGACACTGTACATTGGAATACTGACAAAGCCATACTAGGTCTTTACTGTACAACTGGGTTAGGACATTTGTAGGGGCCAGTTTTGAATTGCAGTCTCCCGTAGGTGTTCTTTGAGAGTGTTTTTGAAAGTGGGTAGTGATTCACATTCCTTTACAGCTTTGGGTAGGGCGTTCCACATTGATGTGGCATAATTGCGAAACGTGTTTAGTCCCTTGTTTGAGCCGAATCTGGGTTTCACATGATTTGTGGAGCTCCCTCTGGTGTTGTGATCGTGGTATTCACTGACCTTTGGGAAGTATTTTGACATGTACATGGGTACCTTGGTCGTGTAGTGTATCTTGTAGACCAGGCCCATTGCAAGTTGCTGTACTCTGTCGTCTACTCTAAGCCATCCTAGGTTGGCAAAGTGGGCAGGGGTGAGGTGGGTTCTAGGAGTCAGGTCAAGCAGTAGTCTGACTAGTTTGTTTTGAGATGTTTGTAATTTGGTTTTTAGTGCCTTTGAGGTGCTTTGGTACCATGAGGTGCAAGCATAGTCGTAGTACCCTTGAATGAGTGCTCCTGCCAGAGTCTTCAGGGTATTCTTGTTTACCAGAGAGGAGATCCGGTACATTGGATGCCATTTTGTCACAGGAAAGATTAGCCTCTAGGATGGAACCCAGGTATGTAATTTCATCTTTCCTTGTGACAATATTGTCACCCACTGTAACTGAGAAGCCGTCGGTCTTGCTGAGTTTGTTATTTGAACCGAAGAGAATGGACTCTGTTTTGCCCATGTGTAATGATAGTTTGTTGTCGGCGAGCCATATGCAGATTTTGCCTAGTTCCGAGCTGAGGGTTTTTTCAACCTGTAACTTGTTCTTGTCAGAGACCAGCAGGGCTGAGTCGTCCGCAAACAGGAACAAGTTGCAGTCACAAGCTGACGACATGTCATTTGCATTAATTAGGAACAGTAGCGGTCCTAGTATGCTTCCTTGTGGAACACCACAGTTCACTGTGAGGGGGGGGGGATAGGGTACAGTTTACCTCCACAGTACAGCAACTTGCAATGGGCCTGGTCTACAAGACCAAGGTACCCATGTACATGTCAAAATACTTCCCAAAGGTCAGTGAATACCACGATCACAACACCAGAGGGAACTCCACAAATCATGTTAAACCCAGATTCGGCTCAAACAAGGGACTAAACACGTTTCGCAATTATGCCACATCAATGTGGAACGCCCTACCCAAAGCTGTAAAGGAATGTGAATCACTACCAACTTTCAAAACCACTCTCAAAGAACACCTACGGGAGACTGCAATTCGAAACTGGCCCCTGTAAATGTCCTAACCCAAACCCCTCCAATGTACAGTAAATGACCAGTACAGCCCCCCCCCCCCCCCCCAACCCCACCTACCCAACCTCCTCCAATGTACAGTTTCTACGTCAAATGTATATACTCTCTTTTCTGGACTCTTTTTGTATCACAAACAGTACTGTATTTGCAAATCTGGTATGTCATAAATGTATAGACGTAGCAGTACTGTCTATCTGTATGTCGTGTGTGTCATATATGTTATGAATTGAAAATGGGGGACCCTGATGTAAACAAGACGAAAGTCTTTCTCTGGTCTGCATCCCCTTAACAATTGTATGTATTGAGCTGTACTGTACTGTACCCATTCTGCAATCTGTTAATAAAGTTTTCAATCTATCAATCAACCTACATAGCCACCAGGCTAGCCCACCTGCTCCACATGCTTAATAATGATGTTGGTGAGGATGTTTTGAAATGTACCATCAAAGCAAGACTGCAGGTATTACCCACTAAGTACAATCTGTCCACCTGGTATCCTCACATTCACAGTCCATTCTGTTTAAACCATCAGGATTAGGATTCACAACACAGAGAATCCATATCACACATAACAAATGGATGTAATGGATACAAACACCTGTACATAGCTCGTCATGATCGTATTGTGGACATTGTGTCTTATGCGGTACAAAACATCTTACCATCTAGTGCAGCAATGTACAAACATGCTAGAGTACTACCAGAATGGTTTGGTCTGACCGTCTTACCAACGATGTCTTTGCTAACATACCAAATACACCTGATGTTGTTTTTGTTGACACCAGCCACAAGGAGGTGCTAATCTTAGAAGTAGGCTGTGCCTTTGACCTGTACATGGACCAGGCTTTCCGGGACAAGTATATAAAATACCAACCATTGCTCGATGTGATAACCAGCTTTGGGTACAAGTGTATATACCTGAACTCATATTCGGAAATCTTGGCCATGTATATAAATGCACCATGAGTGGTCTGAGAATTGCTGCAATGTCAAAGAGAAAAGCCAAACAAATGGCCAAATATTGCTCTGTCTCGGCTATTATTGGCAGCTTAGCCGTGTGGAGAAGGAGGTGCTATGTGTCCCTTAAGTGTTCAGTGCTGCTTGGCCCCGATACATTTGATTCCCTGCTTATGTAATATAATTTGTGGAACCAAATAAAGTATTCAAATGTGTGTGTGTGTGTGTGTGTGTGTGTGTGTGTGTGTGTGTGTGTGTGTGTATATGTGTGTGTGTGTGTGTGTGTGTGTGTGTGTGTGTGTGTGTGTGTGTGTGTGTGTGTGTGTGTATTATGTGTATATGTGTGTGTGTGTATATGTGTGTGTGTCTGTGTCCTGGGTTATGACCCAGTCTGTAGTGTAGTAGTAGAGCAGCAGGTTATTGATTATTGATTGCTCTGTCTCTGCTCTCGCTGCCACCTTGTCTTATATAACGGCCTCTTTACCCATTTCTATATAAACCAGTGTAGCGTTTCACACACCAAGCAGCACATAGACACTGGCAACCAGACACAGAAATACACACACAGCCAGGGGGGTTTATGCAAAGATCTTAATCCACAAACACAAAACATACAAACACTGACAAGCTGCTGCTGCCTTTCACTCTGCATGGATCTAATCAACAGATCCCAACCAGAACAACATGTTGAGATGATGGTAACATGTTGAAAAGATGGTAACATGTTAATATGTTGAGATAATAATAATAATAATAATAATAATAATAATAATAATAATAATAATAATAATAATAATAATAATAATAATAATAATAATAATAATAATAATAATAATAATAATACACTTTATTTGTATAGCACCTTTCATACAGAACTGCAGCTCAAAGTGCTTCACAACAGAAAAAAGACATGAGCACATAAAGTGCAGACATATAAAATCACAGTTTTTCACATTAGGATCTAACATCCCAACAGGCCAACTTGTTTATGGTTTGATTCAGTTTTAAAAATAGACAATAATAAAAATAGTAAGATTAAATAGACAGAGTAAAATAGTGCAATAGTGCAGTGCAATAAAATAGTAGAATAGAATAGACATAAAATGAGCACATAAAGTGTAGACATAAAATATGTTTTTTTTTACAGTGCAATAAAATAGTTCTGGATTACTGTTTAATAGTTATCAAACAGTCGTCTTTACCTTCTCTGTTTGGTATCCACAGTTTAAAACTTGACAGTCTTCCCTCCTGTTTTATACCGACTTTGACCCTTCGAACCTCCCACCCATGCAGGGCAAACCTCCCACCCAGGGCAAACCTCCCTCTCAGGGCGCAGTTCCCTCTCTCAGGGTGCAGTTCTAAGCCTGGGTCTACACAGTTTTAAAGCCTGACAGTCTCTTGTTTGATACCCACACAGTTTAATACCTGCCAGTTTTTTACCTGTAATAAAAAGTTATAGACAGAGTAAAATAGTACAATGCAATAAAATAGTAGAATAGAATAGATAGTAAAATTATGCAACAGTGCAGTGCAATAAAATGTAAAGTAAAATAATGCAAGGTGCAGTGCAATAAAATAAAATGGACAGAGTAAAATAGTGCTACAGTACAATCAACAGTGGAGTGTATTAAAAGGCTATGGTGAAGGCTACGTTTTTAGAATATATTTGAAAATATTAAGAAATCTAGCTAGTCTGTCTCTCTGTCTGTCTCTCTCTGTTTCTCTCTGTCTCTCTCTCTCTCTCTCTCTCAATTAAATTAAACTTTCAATTCAATTTTCAATTTAATTTAATTCAAATGGGCTTTATTGACATGGGAAACATATGTTTACATTGCCAAAGCCAACTAATAATACACATTAATATTGCACATATTAACCCTATAATAATACACATTAATATTGCACATATTAACCCTCCAGTCTTCTCCATCAGACACACATAAAAGTCTGTCTGTCTGTCTGTCTGTCTGTCTGTCTGTCTGTCTGTCTGTCTGTCTGTCTGTCTGTCTGTCTGTCTGTCTGTCTGTCTGTCTGTCTGTCTGTCTGTCTGTCTGTCTGTCTGTCTGTCTGTC
>NW_028174482.1:0-17500 GCF_963971535.1 Notolepis coatsorum | reverse complement strand
GGGGGCGGGCCAACATGAGCGGATGGGAGCGGAACCAGACGTCTAGAGCGAAGAGCGGATTTTTCGAGCGCTCCGCTCACATGCCCTGACCCAACCCCCTCCAATGTACAGTAAATTACCTAGTATGGTTTTGTCAATATTCCAATGTACAGTTTTGCTTGTTTGTACAGTGTCCCACCCCCCCAACCCCCTCCAATGTACAGTAAATTACCTAGTATGGTTTTGTCAATATTCCAATGTACAGTTTTGCTTGTTTGTACAGTGTCCCCCCCCCCAACCCCCTCCAATGTACAGTAAATTACGTAGTATGGTTGTCAATATTCCAATGTACAGTTTTGCTTGTACAGTTGTACAGTGTCCCCCCCCCACCCAACCTCCTCCAATGTACAGTTTTTACGTCAAATGTATATACTCCCTTTTCTGGACTCTTTTTTTTATCACAAACAGTACTGTATTTGCAAATCTGGTATGTCATAAATGTATAGATGTAGCAGTACTGTCTATCTGTATGTCATATATGTCATGATGAATTGAAAATGGGGGACCCTGATGTAAACAAGACGAACGTCTTTCTCTGGTCTGCGTACTGTATTCTGCAATCTGTTAATAACGTTTTCAATCAATCAATCAATCAATAGACCTATTGTGCTTTGAGGTGTCTTTGTCTGAATCAACTGTATTATCAAAAGATCAAATAGCACCCTCTAGTGGCTAGCAGACAATGCTGCTCAAATGTGTGGATAACTAGTCCACCATAAAACTTAAAGTGGAGATGAAGCATAGCGATAAATACATATTCATAGCATCACATTAGTATTTAGATAAGCCACAGAAAAAATCACGTTATAAAAATAAGCAGTTTCTAAGAAAAAACTATTTGTTATGTGCATTTTTGAAGCATTTATCATTATGGGCGCGGCCATTTTGTTGCTGACGTCATGAGGCTGGTTTGGTGTATACACTGCTGGTTAGCTGCCTATAGTGAATGGGTCAGTCAGTAAATAAAATGTTGCCTACAAAACAACGGGACCGCGGTGGTTCTGTTTGTATTGCTCCTGGCTGTTCAAACTAATTTGACCATGTGAGAGAGAGGAAAGTTGGTTAATTTCCACAAACTACCAGTGAAAAAAACAGTGTTGTTGGCACGTTGGCTCAGGCTGGCTGCACTCAGGCGGCGCGACCAGCCTGTTGGACAGGGAAGGAGGATCTGCAACAAACACTTCATTGCCTCGGATTATGTTGTTGGGGGTGGGATGTTTGTCCAGAAGACCACTAATCAGCTGAAGCCGGACGCGGTTCCCTCGGTCTTCGACAGACAGACCGGCCCAGGCAGTTCAGCGTCGCGGAGCATTCAGCCTGCTGGCTACCTAGATCCACTTCAACCAGCGTCGCGGAGCATTCAGCCTGCTGGCTACCTAGCTCCAGTTCAACCAGCGTCGCGGAGCATTCAGCCTGCTGGCTACACAGCTTGTCGGTGTGCTAATAGCCTCGGCAAGCTAACGGTAGCTGGCTACACAGCTTGTCGGTGTGCTAATAGCCTCGGCAAGCTAACGGTAGCTGGCTACACAGCTTTTCGGTGTGCTAATAGCCTTGGCAAGCTAACGGTAGCTGGCTCCAGGCTATTAGCACTTCGACAAGCTGCTGGAGCTCCCGACGCTCGGCTGGTTGAAGTGGATCTAGGTAGCCAGCAGGTGTATGTTATGACAGTACTCTCTCTCTCTCTCTCAGGTGTATGTTATGACAGTACTCTCTCTCTCTCAGGTGTATGTTATGACAGTACTCTCTCTCAGGTGTATGTTATGACAGTACTCTCTCTCAGGTGTATGTTATGCAGTGCCACAGCATCAAGACCTCACCAGGCGGTCACTAGTGACACCGCCCCCCACATCGCCAGCGTATTCGGACAGGGCCCATCCAAGAGCAGGCCCTTCCCCCCACTAGCACGCCGCCTGACACACTGACCCTGGCATACTCAGGCAGTCAGCATGGCTGTAACTCGAAGCACTCAAGAGGCTACACTACAGCGGGAGCAGGCAGCGCACCGGGGAGACGACCTCCAGAAGAGGCCGATCCCTCAATCCAGGCAGCAGGCACTTGACCCGAGCCTGGAGCACTGCGGACGAGACAGGCGCCAAAGGGGTCAACTGAAAACAGCACACCGGCAGAAGGGGCGTATGCTGGCATTGTTTGAGCACCATGTCAAAGCCTCCACCAAAAAAATCCCAGACGCTCTAGAGGGGCCGAGGCAGAGAAGGCTGACACGATTGGCAGACGTCATGAACGTGCAGGGGCACACTCAACCGGGTAACCCGGGAGTTGACTCCCCTCCAACACACCAAGGAATCAACCACCCCCTTGGTTCAACATGCGGTGGTTGTTCCTATAACCCCTCAGGAAAAAACTCCAAAACACAACTGCGGGTATACACTGGCTATACCGCAGTACAAGTGTTTCAGTTTTCAAAAAGGGGTTATCCCAGGCCTACGGGTCGACGAAAACGATTTTGGACCGGGCCCGGCGGACCGGGACGTACACAGGGATGCCAGAGGAGTACTATAAAAACCACCTCAACAGCCCCCTCTCAGCCATGTGTAAGCGGGAGAAGAGAGGGAGGTGAAAATAATGGAGAATGAACATCTCCATAATATCAAACCCTGTGACACCCGGGCAGACCCGGCATTTTTCCCCCTGAAAAAAGCACAAGTCCCTCAGGGTACCAGAACAGCAGATCTGCGTCCCCGGCGGACAACGGGTTAACTGACCTGGACCAGAATGACCAGAATCAGTCCCGTGCCCTAATCACGCCGACATCCCCAACTCTAGGAGGGGGGGTAGGTACACGTGTCGATCTAAAACATTATAGAGGGCGCCACCCAGACAGTCCCGTTCGTACCGCGCTCAGTGGCCCACCCCAAGGGCGTGAGACCCCTCTACCTATGCTTTTATCTATTCCGTTAACATCCCCCAGATATGAACGAGAATTTGTCGAGACAAACCTAGTAAACTGGCGCTCGGAAGAGACAAACTCCATCCCAGTTGCCCCATAAAAACGCTGTTTTAATGATGAGCAACCAAGGCACACAAGCCTCATGCGTGATTCCTATCAGAAACACCCAGGGCCAGCACTATGTACACGTCGAGACCCAAAACACATCAATGGATAGTCTAACAAGACACCAGATACCGTTCCTCCAAGCCGCCTGGGGAACGACAAGAAGCCAATTTTTAAATTAAAATTTTTTTCAGAAAAAAATTAAAAATAATACGGACATGGGTCCCATGTGACGCGGCTGATGGAAAACACCACCCCGTCAACCACACTTCATAAGAGGGGACGGTGAGCGACGTACCCCTATGACAGGGGGAAACCCATGACTCAACAGACCTGTAAGGCGAGGAGTCAGGGAAACCCTAAACAATACCCCGTCCACCTACTCCAAAAAGGAGAGGACGGGGAACCCCCAGAGAGACTTCCCACGTGAGCTGTATAGATTGAAAAGACATATTGCAGCATTGAGCTATGTAACAATTGGGTTAGGACTCTCCATGGAGGAGCTCTGAACTCCCAGAGGAGAAGACTCCGAACACCAGAGGAGGAGGCTCTGACCCAATACACACACTACCAGTAGGGAGCAGCGCAGAAGAACCACATCTCTACTGCGTTGCATCACCCACCAAGCTCAATCACATACAACAGAGCAGAACTCCTTTTCGAAGTTCTACTCACCTTGACAATCTGAGGAGGAGGCTCTGAAACTCTGAGGAGGCTCCCTCACTGGGAGGGAGGGTCTGAACTCTCTTCTTCTGCCTGAAGAAGAGCTCTGTGAGGAGGAGGCTCTGAAAACTCCCTGAAACAGAACCATAACATGGAACCTGACCAACTCACGGAAGTCTTACCAATAGAAACGCGCCCAGTGACGTACTCTATGGAGGGGGAATTTCCGCTGTGCACACGCCCAATCTTCCAGGGCGTGGGACCAGGAAACTCCCCCCCCCCCCCCCCCCCCCCTCTTACCCTGTAACGTGCCGAACAGCAACGTGACAGGAACCTTGAAGGACAGGGGGTTTTAACCCCTGCCCAAACGGAAAAAGGGGGAGGAAGGGTTTACCAGTTCACCCCTTTACGACCTGTTGTGGGAATTGAAAGCCGTCTTAAACCCTTGGTAATGCATGAAATAAATATGGCTTCAGGATACAGAGTCTTCACAGTCTAAAGTGATTTATTATTATATTCTGCAGAATACAAATGGTGACAAGTCAAGGCAGAGCACACAAAATTCTCTACCCTGAGTTGGACAAATGAATGAACATTTTAATACAGTTTATATAGAGTGAAAATGGGCAAGGATGATATGATAGTGTTTCATCCAATCACATAGATGATAGCGGTATCATCCAATCCAATACATGCATGTTAAGGAAGTCCCATTCAGGAAAAGGCAGTGGTGTAATGTTTACACAAGGGCCAATACAGGGGGGTACAAGTGTGTCACGTCATCTTGAGGTCATGATGACAAAGGCAGGGATAATAGTGGTGTGATTTTGAGGAGGGGCAGACAGGGTTATAGAAATGGCTTTGGGGACATGATAACACGAAGGTGGGGGGTAGTCAGCAGTGTACGAGTTGGGGGCAGTTAGCTTATGCAAACAATGGCCTGTTTGCATAAGCGAACCTTTGCACTAGTTTTTGGGACAGATACAGTGAGTTTATGCTCTGAAATAAAATACATCTAATTGTGAATCATGTACATTATAAATGTGATATCATAAATAATTTTCCCTTACAGACCCCTCACCCCTGATACGATGTAATGACAAAGTAGAGCCATGACACCAGTCATAGCATGCTACATGAAGCATTTAACAGCTTCACATAGCTCATGTGCGAACCTGCTATCTGAGTTTTACTAAGGAAAAAACACAGAACAGAGAGGGCCCCTTTAAGAGCCCCGGTACCAGACTTACACATGTGCTTCTGTGGGCCAAAACATAACCCAGTTGTAGATCTCAACGACACACACAACCCTTCATCACAAAAAAAATGGCAAAAGTACACTCTTACTACAGAGGAACGCCGTTTTTCATAACGAGAGAGACATAAGTCCTCGATTACGTATTGGCCACAGGCCTTGCTAAGCACACATGACAGTGACCAAACAACCTTTTCCCTAGGAAAAAATCGTTTCTCAAGCAGAAGCACAACCCCAGCAGTTTAAGATGAGGGTTACATCGTATCCCCACAAACACAGTGACACAATATATTGTAAACAAAACATGTCTGAGAGGAGGGGGGGAAGCCCCAGGGAAAAACCGCTCCTACCTTACCCTTGATACGACCAGGTTGAACAGGTACCCCTGTTAACATGTGAACACGCTGTTCATTGTCATCACAAGCTGAGAGAAGAATTTATTCCTCAATCACATGTCACTAAGCATAGCTTCATAGGTTAATTAACCCACTTAGTTGTGAGTTCAACCACCTTACTAACGTTACATGAACACACATGTTCTCATCACAACTAAACCAGTTCATTTTTACACACGTAAAAAACAACGCCAATTTCCTAGGTAGAGAGAAGCTATACCAGCGACAAGGCAATTCACACACAACACGCGTCGTATCCTCAATGTATTGCAGCAACACACGTTTTGGAAAACATCAGTATTACAAAACATTTAGAAGGGAAGGAAAGAAGAAGTGTTAAAGTCCGGAATGACTCCTACCTCCACCCTGAGCGCAGGCCGAGAGGACTGCAACACTGGTTAACGGGACAGCCGAAGTCGAACCCGGCGTCTCCTGCGTTGGTGACGAGGGTAATGTCCGCTGCGCCACCCAGCCGCCGTTCTCCATGTTGACGAAGTCCTCGCTGGCATGGCACCCGGTGTAGGGTCGACTAACATCCTCTGTCAAAGATGACGTTGTAGTCAGAGTGTTTAAGGCTTGTTATACTCACAGCAACGTTCAATAGTGTAGAATTAAGCTAACAGCCGCTCCCGACTGATAGCAACAAGCTAACGTTTCCTAGCCTAGTGACACAACGGGCTAGCGCCGCAGCTAACAGCTGACTGGCTAACAGTAGGCCACACACTAGCACGCAAGCTAAGCAGCTATCACCTGAACTGTACACAACGACATAACAAGCCACACTTCAGACAGGCCGCCGCCTGAATCCCTCCTCATCCTAAGAGAGAAGAGAAAAAGAAATGTCAACACAGTTTTCAACAGTGATTTAACAGACATAACAGCGGAGTCCGCACAATTCCCATACGGGCTGCAGCCGACTTGAGCATGGAACTACCGATAAAGAAGATCCAGACCCACATTTCGTCGTGTTAAGGGTGTACTCTCACATTCATTTGAAAGATGGGGCCTTCAAGGGACAGAGAAGCATCCGCTCGTCCAGAGAACCCCGGGTTTAAACCAGATCTCGGTCGCGGCCCACTAGTTTGACCATCATGGGCGTCAGACCAGGACCCTCCGTCCGTCGCCTAAGAGGCCGAGCAGAGAACCCCAATCTGGGGCCAGCCTTCGTAAAATTGTCAGCCAACCCCCATAGCATTAGCAGACAACTGGTGCTCGCATAGCAAAACATTACTCACCCAGCCCAGAAAACAACCAGTTTCTCACAACAGCCGGTGCCTCCTACAGTCCAGCTGTATAACCGGAGGTTCAATACCTATCCAGCCGCAGCAAGGAGGACTGCAGGTGGGGAGTAGATCAGCGAAAAGCCGGTGGAGGTCAGAATGATCATCATCTTCCAGACACCCCAGTGACGAAGACATTATCGCCGTATTTTCTCGAAAATAGTGAGAGAGAAAATAAAGATATAACATTTACATTTACATTTTTTTACATATAACGTCAACGTATCTCCTTGTTCTTCTGTTTTCCTTTCTTCAGCTAAATACTTTCTTTCCCAAGTCAAGTGATTGGTATAAAGGCACTCTCTTGGGGTGAAATTTGAAAAGGAGATGAGTGTGTGGCCCCACCCCTGCTTATGTAGGTAGCAGATGGGGGTGTGGCCAGACGGATGTTGGTATGTGTTGAATGCCCACGCTAGGTCTTAGGTCAGATCGATAACTTCATAACTCATTGGTCTGCTCATCTTGACTTCAAACAGCGTCCTGCGAAGTGGTTGACATGCAGGACCAAACAAGTCTACAAAATGTTGTTGTTACCACTGACCGACAAGAGATAGCGAATGCACCGTTCCGACCCCCGTCAGTCATTGACCTTAGGTCGAGTGATTGAAGTTGCGGAATCTTTTATTTTATTTGCACTGGGAAGGACTCTCCTTATTCAGATGAGGTCCATTTCCCTTATTCGTTACACGTATTATCACTATATGGCTTTACTTGATAATCCCATGATACAGTACACGTATTATCACTATATGGCTTTACTTGATAATCCCATGATACAGTACACGTATTATCACTATATGGCATTACTTGATAAAACTTTTCTCTCTTTAGGCCTGAGCTAGGGATAAAGCCACTTATTCTATTTTGCCTTAATGCATAATCATATGTCTCCTTCTACCGCGTGGTTGACATATTTCTCTTTAGGCCTCCGTATGGATAAAGCCCCACTTCTAAAGTTTTTACATCATTAATACTCCGTCTGGCTAAAGCCTTACTCAGGAGGTTTTTTACATCATAAAAAGACGGGGGTATATTTACTTTTCTTTATTTTGCTTTAATCTACTCGGTTCGCCGTAGAGTTTACTGTATGGCATTACTTGATAAAACCAGGCTTGCCGAACCCACCTTTCTCCTTAATCACAATAATCCTATTTCTCCTCCTCCTCCGTCTGGGGAAAACCACACTCATGAGGTTCTTTTTTACATCATAAGTCAGGCACATTACAGGCACATTCAGGCACATTATCATTATTATTATTATTATTATTATTACTGGTAAAGTTACAATGCAAAAATACATCTCCATGCTTACCCGTCTTTTTAATCAAAACGCAAAGGGTGAAGTTACAAGGCAAAACACATTTCATGCTTACCCGGCCGTCCGGCCGTCCGGTCGTCTGGTCAGAAGAAAGGATACAAAGGATATTTATAAAGAGGTATTTTTAATTAGAAAAAGCTAGTTACAAGAAGAGACTGAAGTGGAAAATTTCCAATTCAGTTTAAAATAAGCAGAAAACAGAACATCTCATCATGCACGGCTTGTGCCCAGTGTCAAGCACCATTCTTCTCATCTCTCAAAAAAGTCTGATCTGGCACGGCTTGTGCCCGCAAGCAACATCTTCCTATCTCTCCAGCTCAGTGTAAAAATCTGCCTGTGATCTGGCCAGTTGCCCTTTATAAAGGGCCCCAGATCTTTTCTGCTTATTGGTCCAAATACTTACATGTATAATACAGTACATATATATATAGCATACAGTGTACACATATATATGCACACACTTGTACCTATCCTTGTCTACTCTACGCAGAGTGTGACAACCTGCTGTGGAAAGCACCCTGCTCAGAGATTGCATTCCGAAGGGCCCCCCCCCCCCCCCTTCGTTCTCACTCGCCCCAACTCAAGGGGATGCAGACGAGGGAGACTGCTGGCTATATTCTATGCAGACAGGACAGGGTTAAACTGTGCCGACTTGCTCTCAGCTCAGGCCTGCTCTTCACTCCGACTGCACATTAACTGTAACATAGTTTTATAAGTGTATAAAGAGTATACAGGTCATATACATAGCTCCAATCATATATAATAAACATAAGAATATTATACAAAGTGTCACTTGTTGACTTGTGGCACTTTAACATGTGTTTACACATAACGTGTTTCTATTCCATTGTCCAGGAAGAATCTACAGACATTCCCCATAATCATATATAAGATCAGGATGTCATACCACCCAGTGTTACTTAGTTGGCTGTGACACTTTACACCCCCTCTGTCATCCTGGTCGGTCATTTTCCATTGTCTTAATAGCGTCTGTACTGGGGGACGAGATGACACGTGGCTGTGACTCTCCACACCCCCTCTGCCATCTTGGTACCTTGTTACCCTGGTAGCCGACGGGAAGACTTGCATCTGTTGTTCCCTGGCTGGACGGCTCGACAGGATAGGGGTCACGTTGTTGCTTGGTATCCGGCGGGAAGACTTGCATCTGTTGTTCCCGGCCGATGCACCCAGGTTGTTGTCGTCTTCGTCATCTTGGTCATCTTGGTCATCTTGGGGTCACCCCCTCTGACCTCTTGGATCTCTCCCATAGTTTGAGGTAGGTTGATTTGTCACTTCTCGGGCGACCCCCACGGGTCCCCGAGAATTGTAGCAGCAGTCCTCTATTGACGTGTGGTTGGCCTGGTCTTGTGACCCTGTCCGTAGGCCTCGCAGGACATCACAGATACAGTCCACAGAGGACTCATTTCTTTTCTCTCTTTCAGGTCCATTCAGGGCTCTCGTCGCCCTGTAACCTGGGTCCAGGCCGATGTCTCTCTGTCCGGTCTGGGAGGTCTAGGAGGTCTGGGAGGTCTGGGAGGTCTGGGAGGTCTAGATGAGGACCTTGAGGATGCTCTGGAGCTTGACCTATCGTGTGACCCTGTCCGTAGGCCTCGCAGGACATCACAGATACAGTCCACAGAGGACTAATTTCTTTTCTCTCTTTCAGGTCCATTCAGGGCTCTCGTCGCCCTGTAACCTGGGTCCAGGCCGATGTCTCTCTGTCCGGTCTGGGAGGTCTAGGAGGTCTGGGAGTTCTGGGAGGTCTGGGAGGTCTAGATGAGGACCTTGAGGATGCTCTGGAGCTTGACCTATCCCGGTCTTCCTCCAGTTCCGATTTCTGACCTGAGTCAGTATATTCCTTCTTGCCATCCGCTGCGTCGTTCGCTGACTCCGGGGGACAGCCCCCCCCCCGTCTAAGAGTGTGGCACTGGTTCAGGTTTTGTCCCTTTACCAGCGCACCTTTACCAGCGCACATTGTTCACAGGCCTTTCGGACTGTTATCGCTCTTTGTTTGGCTTTAGGTATGAGAATGTTGTTGGTTCTCAGGTATACCAACATCCTCTTGCTTCCGGCATGTCCAAGGTTATCATATACCTGTCTGTTCATGTGAGTAGCCTCGTCCTGTTAGCAATGGCTAGTTAGCCTGCTATTCGCTCCTGCTCGCAATGGCTATTTCAGCCTGCTCGCAATGGCTATTTCAGCCTGCTATTCGCAATGGCTATTTCAGCCTGCTATTCACAAAGTAGAGTTTTTTCTACTTAAGTTCTGACTTTAAGTAAGCATTTAGTTACTTCAAGTCATGAGTAAACCTTTTTACCGTAATCACAAAAATATACTTTAAGTGTGATTCTTTCTCTGAGTAGAACCTTCTACGTTTTTGACTGTAAGAAAACATTACGTAACTTTTTAGTCATGAGTAACCGCTACTTCAAGTCGTTACTTATCAACCCTCTCTTGTTCCTGATAGATTTTTTACCAATTTACTTTTGGCTGTCTGCTGCGCTCTGCAGACCATCTACGTCACCAGTGTTCCAGATCTCGAACATTAGGAAGAGTCTTGGTTGGAGAGGTTCTGCCGATAAGACCAATCTTGAGTAAGGTTGACTCAAATCTGTAACTAATTCTACTCCAGAGACACCTGACAGCAGTTATTTCAGTTAATATTCTTTCGGCTGTTGATACCTATTTAATTAGTATACAGCCCAACTCACTTGAACTCATGTTCTAAGCCCCGGAACCTCCAATCCGTTTTGACAGACCTATAAACCAGTGACTTGGCCGCCTAAGCACCACAGCGTCCTGTATGCTGAGGCTTCCAAGTCTCCACAAATCTGATAGGCCCGTCGGATACAGAGACCCTGATGCTCGCTCTGTCCCCCCGCGTCAAGGTGCTAAGCTTGATGAGAGTTTGCAGAGTCTCAATTTGTTACCCATAGGCGCTGGTGAGTGTACATCTCATGCAGCTGATATGGTTGGTAGGGTGCTAACCTACCAAATGGTTGCTGTCAGGAAATCCCTTCTGAATGAAATAGATTACAAATTCACTTTACTTTACTCTGGGTTTAGAGCAAGGACAGACATCTTTACATATTATACTTAAAATATATACAAAATGCATGTAGTATTCTATGTCATGTTTCTTCCTAAATGACAATAACACTACATATTCTTCCTCTTGACAGATGAGCGGTATGTCAAGTGCAGTTTGCACTTGCTTGAGTGTCACGTGTCAGGGCCCCAGAAGGTAATTTCTCCCTTTGTTGCCCTCATCTCTGCTTGCTGCTCTGGGGTTAGTTTCTCCCCCATGTTTCTCCCGTCAAGTGCAGGTTGCACTTGCTTGAGTGTCATGTGTCAGGGCCCCAGAAGGTAATTTCTCCCTTTGTTGCCATTATCTCTGCTTGCTGCTCGGGGGTTGGTTTCTCCACCATCTTATCCCCTGGATCTTGACCGGGGGTCCTTACTTCTCTTTCCATCATTTGGGCCATTGAAGCCCCTTTGGTGAGCTAGCGTCTCCTTGTGCTAGCTTCTCTTGAGCTATTACTCAATATGTTGAGTAATCAGAACTGTGTTCAGTTTCAGAGGTATTTAGCTCCCCATCTTGTTCAGGCTCAGACTCAGTTTCACCTGAGGGTGTCATCTGTGGCCCCGGGTTCTGATCCTTGATCTGAATGTCGCCATCCTCCTCTTCTGAGCCATAGAAAATGGAACAGTGCTCATAATTTATGTTTTTGGCCTTTAGGTACTCGTCTAGAGAGTTGAACGCCTCTATGTCAGTGGAGGGAGATACTCGTTTTGAGGTGGAGCCTGGCGCCTCATAAAGAGGAAGAATGACTACATCGTCTTCTTGGTTTTTTCCATTTCCACACTCGTCTTTGATAGTGCGTCGCAGTGTTCTTGAGCGAGACACATCACCCCTTACTGCCCCCGTTAAGCAGGTTGGCACCTTGCATGGCTGCCTCCGCCGTCTGTGTCTCTTAAGCCCTTGCAGGTTCCGGAAGCTCATGTAACACTGGTCACAGTAGTATGGTTTCTCTCGTGTGTGTACCATGTGGTGTAGTGTAAGGTTACGCTTCGCCTTGAAGCTCTTTCCACACTGGTCACAGCAGTAAGGTTTCTCTTCTGTGTGTACCGTGTGGTGAATTTTAAGCTCTCCCTTCGTCTTGAAGGCCTTCTCACACTGGACGCAACCGTAAGGTTTATTTTCTGTGTGTACCATGTGGTGACGTCTAAGGTGATCCTTCGTCTTGAAGCTCCTTCCACACTGGTCACAGCAGTAAGGTTTCTCCTCTGTGTGTACCGTGTGGTGTTGTTTAAGTTCTGCCTTCGTCTTGAAGGTCTTCCCACACTGGTCACAGCAGTAAGGTTTCTCTTCTGTGTACCACGTGGTGTCGTTCAAGATCTGCCTTTCTCTTGAAGCTAATGTCACACTGGTTACAGCAGTAAGGTCTCTCTCCTGTGTGTACCACGTGGTGACTTTTAAGATCCCCCTTCGTTTTGAAGGTCTTTCCACACTGGGCACAGCAGTAAGGTTTCTCTTCTGTGTGTACCATGTGGTGTATTTTAAGATGTGTCTTCGTCTTGAAGCTCATGTCACACTGGTCACAACAGTACGGTCTCTCTCCTGTGTGTACCATGTGGTGACGTTTAAGATCCGTCTTCGTCTTGAAGCTCATGTCACACTGGTCACAGCAGTAAGGTTTCTCTCCTGTGTGTGTCATGTGGTGTATTTTAAGACCTGACTTTGTCTTGAAGGTCTTCCCACACTGTGCACAGCAGTAAGGTTTCTCTCCTGTGTGTAACATGTGGTGTATTTGTAGGTTTTCCTTTCTCTTGAAGCTCTTCCCACACTGGCCACAGCAGTAAGGTTTCCCTTCTGTGTGTATTAGGTGGTGATGTTTAAGGTGAGTCTTCGTCTTGAAGCTCCTTTCACACTGGCCACAGCTGTAGGGTCTCTCTCGTGTGTGTACCGTACAGTGATTTTTAAGCTCTCCCTTCGTCTTGAAGGCCTTTCCACACTGGGCACAACAGTAAGGTTTCTCTCCTGTGTGTACCAAGTGGTGTCGTTTAAGCTCTCCCTTCGTCTTGAAGGTCTTCTTACACTGGGCACAACAGTAAGGTTTCTCTCCTGTGCCAATTACTGCTTGCTGTACAGCCGGCAGCTCTGGATATTGTGATTTGCTTGGTTCTGTGAATTCCTCACTTCCCGCAAACGTTTCAGGGGACTCTGGGTGTTCCTCCCGTTCTCCTAGGTAGTCTAGACCCAGGTTGGGTATGGACACTCCCAATCCCTCATCCGAGGGTGATTCCTCCTCTATGATGTGGGAATGATTGTGAGACATCGTGTTAGCACTGGTTTGTTAGCCGATGGTGAGCTAGTTAGCTTGCAGTTCTGTGAACGATCTTTTTGACTGCGCTTCACATCCAGTCTCTCCTCCTTACAAACAGTGTCTTTGGGCTAGGGAGCCCTCGCCTTTCTGTGAACGGTCGTTTTGACTTCGCTTCACATCCAGTCTCCCCTCCTTACAAACAGTGTCTCTGGGCTAGGGAGCCCTCGCTTTTCTGTGAACGGTCGTTTTGACTTCGCTTCACATCCAGTCTCCCCTCCTTACAAACAGTGTCTCTGGGCTAGGGAGCCCTCGCCTTTCTGTGAACGGAGTTTACTGTATGGCATTACTTGATAAAACCAGGCTTGCCGAACCCACCTTTCTCCTTAATCACAATAATCCTATTTCTCCTCCTCCTCCGTCTGGGGAAAACCACACTCATGAGGTTCTTTTTTACATCATAAGTCAGGCACATTACAGGCACATTCAGGCACATTATCATTATTATTATTATTATTATTATTACTGGTAAAGTTACAATGCAAAAATACATCTCCATGCTTACCCGTCTTTTTAATCAAAACGCAAAGGGTGAAGTTACAAGGCAAAACACATTTCATGCTTACCCGGCCGTCCGGCCGTCCGGTCGTCTGGTCAGAAGAAAGGATACAAAGGATATTTATAAAGAGGTATTTTTAATTAGAAAAAGCTAGTTACAAGAAGAGACTGAAGTGGAAAATTTCCAATTCAGTTTAAAATAAGCAGAAAACAGAACATCTCATCATGCACGGCTTGTGCCCAGTGTCAAGCACCATTCTTCTCATCTCTCAAAAAAGTCTGATCTGGCACGGCTTGTGCCCGCAAGCAACATCTTCCTATCTCTCCAGCTCAGTGTAAAAATCTGCCTGTGATCTGGCCAGTTGCCCTTTATAAAGGGCCCCAGATCTTTTCTGCTTATTGGTCCAAATACAGCGCTGTCACCGTGATGTCATTTCACCAGCCAGTCAGTGCACGGTACGTGGGGACTGGCTCTCCTCCCTTTCTACTCCACTAGGCCGTAACTTGGAAAGTAATTGTAACGTTTTTGCTGGAACAGACTCCCATTGTGTCTGCTGTGGAAAGTCCCTTCACTTTTCATCTCATTCAGACCCCACAAAGGGTTAACCAGTTTAATGCGTCTGCCGGCCGGAGAGCTCCAGGAAGAGGCCCTGTCTGTCAAGGTCTCGAGGAGGGAGGGAGACAGATGCATCTGTACAGACCAAGCAGTATTGAAGTGAAAGCAACTCACACATCCAGCATGAGTACATAGTACATAGTACATAGCCCAATAAATACTACAGATATATACAGATACACTTACATGTATAATACAGTACATATATATATAGCATACAGTGTACACATATATATGCACACACTTGTACCTATCCTTGTCTACTCTACGCAGAGTGTGACAACCTGCTGTGGAAAGCACCCTGCTCAGAGATTGCATTCCGAAGGGCCCCCCCCCCCCCCCTTCGTTCTCACTCGCCCCAACTCAAGGGGATGCAGACGAGGGAGACTGCTGGCTATATTCTATGCAGACAGGACAGGGTTAAACTGTGCCGACTTGCTCTCAGCTCAGGCCTGCTCTTCACTCCGACTGCACATTAACTGTAACATAGTTTTATAAGTGTATAAAGAGTATACAGGTCATATACATAGCTCCAATCATATATAATAAACATAAGAATATTATACAAAGTGTCACTCGTTGACTTGTGGCACTTTAACATGTGTTTACACATAACGTGTTTCTATTCCATTGTCCAGGAAGAATCTACAGACATTCCCCATAATCATATATAAGATCAGGATGTCATACCACCCAGTGTTACTTAGTTGGCTGTGACACTTTACAGTATGTAAAGGTACATTTGTGAAGTTTTTATTCAGTGCACGTCACTGGAGTGAGATATGTGCAGTTGATGCTGAGCGGAAGCTAATACGATATAGAACCACTCAGTGTGTCTGACTCTTAACCACTAAGTGTGTCTGACTCTTAACCACTACAGATGGAGGCATGGAGCACTGGAAAACCGAGCCTCTCCCGCCGGCACCAAGCTTGGTGACGCTATGTGAGGCGAGTTGACGGGAGGTGACGCAGCACTGCCTGGTTCAACCAGTAGGGGGAGTCGAGTTACACGGTGGAGAGAGGGAACTATCGTTCTATGTGTGTGTGTGTGTGTGTGTGTGTGTGTGTGTGTGTGTGTGTGTGTGTGTGTGATTGATTGATTGATTGATTGAAGTTTATTGGTTTAGAATGAAATCACACATATACATTTGATCACAATATGGAACAGGTATACATTTCCCTATTTACCAATAGGATTTCATAAAACACAATAAAGCCATCGGCTTGTTTCCATTGTGGTCCTTCAGAGGCAGAGTAGGGCGGTTCTACGGATCGTGGATTATTGTGAAGTTCATGCTGTCCTGTGGATTTTGTCTGTTGCTGTACTGAATTTACTGGTAAGTTAACTTAGGTTTAACGTTAGTTTGTTTACTGCAGTTATGTCAGAACGACAATCAACTAAGGTAACGTTACAGTAGCAACTGCTCAAATGAAGCATATCCACATTGCTGTCAAGTTAACAAGTTAACGTTATGGTCCCTCAAAACTTGAATGCGATCTCAAGGCTTTTCAACACTGGCGTAACATTATCATTTAATTATTTTTTAAAGCATCTTCATGGTTTAATAATGCAAACATATGTTGCAGGGACTTATTATAATCTCATGTCCCCCCTCGTTCTGAACGCCAAGCTTTAAAGTCAATGCAATCAACCTTGTGTCGTCAGCCTCACTTCAGTTTTAACACAATCAATGGATTGATTTAATTTGATTTCAGTAGCATCCATCAGAGGTGCTCAGCCACTACATAGGCTACAATCATTGCAATGGTGAACACAATAATGAACAGTGATACAAACTCCATTTCACGTAAACAAAATTTTTTTGTTGTTTATTGCTTGTTTATTTTACAAGCCTTGCCAATAGAATTTGCAAACATTTACAATTTATTTTATTTTTGCAGGCGTGATGGTTTCACCCCAAACTACAACTCAAGGGTCTGGGTGGCATTTTCCCAAAGGCAAAGCAGCTGGGCCAAAGACTGAGGGAAAGACTTTCCCCGACCATCCCGTTCCTGTAATGTTTCTGTTCTGCCTGTCACTCTTAGTGTCTAGCAGAAAGAATTGAATGTCCACACGATGACAATAGCGGAAGGTTTTTTTTTTTTTTTTTTTTTTTTTTTTTATTATTGCAAAACAAAAATTATTAAAAGTCAGTACTCAACACATAATGCATAATGAAACTTTCAGTCAAGGTGGTTAAAATTACATGCAAGTACAGAAACAAGATAAAACAAAAATAGTCTATAATAACATTTTAACCGTATACAGTGTATATCCAGCGAAATTACAATTATATAAATGTTAGTATAGAATATACCCCTAATACCTATTTTCTAAAACCCTACACACATATGCTCCAGCTCGAACCCCCCCCTCCCGGACCCCCCCTTGGATAGTACCTCCATTATCCCTCACTCCTAACCAGACACTACCATTATAAGCTAGCTTTTATTCTCTCCACCACTTCTACCCACATTGACATTTTGGATTCATTGAGACCCAGAATTCTTGCTGTAGATATTTCTTGATATATCACATCGAGATATGTAAGAAACCAAACTTTCCGGCACATTTTTTCCGGTTGAAACCAGCGTGATGCGATCAGCTTTTTAGCTACTGTGATACCCGATAAAACCAATCTCTTTAGCTGTGGATTCACTGCAAACTCAAAAACATCATTTAATAGTAATACCGAGGGGTGTACAGGTATATTCCAAGATACGAGTTTTGATAATTGTTGGGACACATCTTTCCAGAATGCCTTAACTGGTGGGCAGTCCCAATACATGTGCATAAATGTTCCTTCGTCCCCATTTGTACATTGGGAGCATTTGGAGTCTTGTTTAAGCCCCATTCTGCACAGTCTTATAGGAGTCAAGTATGTCCTGTGAATATAGTTCCGATTGATTTGTTGATGATCCGGGTTCCTTGATGTAAGTCGGACATTTGCCCAGGCTCCTTGCCAATCAAAGTCATTTTCCAGGTCTGGTATATCCCTCCTCCAGACAGTGTCTAGTTGAAGGGTTTCATACGAGGAC
>NW_028174483.1:0-1000 GCF_963971535.1 Notolepis coatsorum | reverse complement strand
AGATACATAAAAAATAATGCAATGATTTTCAATGGTTGCAATCTCTATGCCGAAGGATCATTAGAAAATCAGACTAAAATTCACATAACACATTGTCCCACATCAGAGTATACACTATCCTATGAGTAGACAATATTCTAATGAGTATACTATAGAAAGGAAAATTAAAAAAACAAACAACAATATCTTGACCCCATTCTCACAACCCTACCACGACCTCATAGAAACTTGCAGTTGGTTCCCCCACATCCTCATCCCCGGATGCCATCATGTCAGCAGAGTCCGGTGGCTCAGACACGGGGGACCCCAGCTGGACAGGAAAGAGACAGGGAGGAGAGCCGGCCGGTGCATCCTCCAAGGGCTCCTCATAGGCCGGTGCCTTGAGCACGGATCCTGCAGTCGCCTCGTGGGCATCCTCTCCATCCCCCAACAGGGCCCCCAACTCGCCCATACACAGGGCCTCCAACTTGCCCATACCATGCATCCCCAACAGGGCCTCCAACTCGTCCATACCATACATCTCCAACATGGCCTCCAACTCGTCACCACCCTCTCCATCACCTACACACCCAGCCTCCCCTCCATTCACCATCATCTGGTACCCAGCATCCGCTCCATTTCTGTATTTACAGTGTAATTAGACAATAATATGCGAACAACTTGAAACACACTTGGATTCCATTCATACTAGTCTGCTCATTGGACACCGTGACAGTATTATTTATATAATTGTATTATATTTCCTGGTCAGAGTTGTTATTAGTTACACCATGAGAACGTTGAGGATTCTCTTCACCTTGCAGTGTATGTAGTCTCTGTAACAAAACAACTTTGTTATGTATTTTGGTATCGTCTAATTACATTATGATTAAAGTGATGATGGAGATTATGATTTTTTAGAGCCGTGACCGACCAGACGGTCCACGTGGGGAAAGCGCGCAAAGAGTTGAGGATCGACTGGCTTTTCAGTCTGGATCGGTACGTAGAATGAATTCTCGTC
>NW_028174484.1:10000-12765 GCF_963971535.1 Notolepis coatsorum | reverse complement strand
TCTCACTCACTATCTATTGTGTCTCTCTCCTATATATATATGTATCTCTCTCTCCTCTCCTCTCTCTCTCTGTCTATCTCACTCCCCACTCCCTTTCTCTCTCTGTAAAGGTATATTTGATGATGTGACAATAAAGAATCTGAACATTTCTCTCTCTCCCTCTTCCTTCCCTCTCTCTCTCACTCTCCCTCTCTCTGTGTGTTGTCTCTCTCTCTCTCTCTCTCTCTCTCTCTCTCTCTCTCTCTCTCTCTCTCTCTCTCTCTCTCTCTCTCTCTCTCTCTCTCTCTCTCTCTCTCTCTCTCTCTCTCTCTCTCTCTCTCTCTCTCTCTCTCTCTCTCAAACAGCAGTCTTCTACCTGCTCTCCTCATTCAAATCTAAAACATCAGATGGTGCCACTGCTAGCAGCACACACACACACACACACACACACACACACACACACACACACACACACAAACACACAAACCAGAAAATATCAGACCTCATCACATGATAATTGCTCACACGTGCCCTCAGATCACAACATGCTAGGTATGTATCTAGCCCTATCTTTCCCTATATATCCCTATATCAAGTTTCTTTATTAGTTGTCATACAAAAATACAGAATACTTTTATATGAAATGCGTTTTTTCCCGTTATGCTCCTGAGAGTGTGCTAGATACAAATAGATAAAGTATAAAATAGAAAGTCAAGTACGTAAACAAAAGTGTTCAATATACATATATACAATATACAATACAGAGTATATATCCCTATCTATCCCTATCTAACCCGGTCAGGGTTAAACTCGGCCTCTTAGAAAGTTTAGTTAGTGTAGTTTATGTATTGTCAATTAGCTTGATAGTAGTACTGTATTAGTAGTAGTGGTAGTAGTAGTAGTAGTAGTAGTAGTAGTAGTAGTAGAGTAGTAGTAGTAGTAGTAGGTAGTAGTAGTAGTAGTAGTAGTAGTAGTAGTAGTAGTAGTAGTAGTAGTAGTAGTAGTAGTAGTAGTAGTAGTAGTAGTAGTAGTAGTAGTAGTAGCAGTAGTAGTAGTAGTAGTAGTAGTAGTAGTAGTAGTAGTAGTAGTAGTAGTAGTAGTATAGTAGTAGTAGTACTATAGTAGTAGTAGTATAGAGTAGTAGTAGTAGTAGTAGTAGTAGTAGTAGTAGTAGTAGTAGTAGTAGTAGTAGTAGTTAGTAGTAGTAGTAGTAGTAGTAGTAGTAGTAGTAGTAGTAGTAGTAGTAGTAGTAGTAGTGGTAGTCATGGGCGCCTGAGCAATGGAGCAAGTGGAGCAGGTGCATCCCCACAATTGAACTTGGGGGAGCAATTGTGTGCTTTTGCACCCCACTTTTTGATCATATGACAAATATGCTATGCCCCCCCCAATATATCACTGTAAACATAACTATGTAATTTCAATAAAATTAATAATACGCAATGAAATAACTTGTGCTGATTATAGACGCGAGTTTTTAAGTCTCCAAAGATTGCGACCCCCCTCGCATTTCCCTCACAATGGTTTGATCAACTGTCTCCCACGGTCCCACCCGCAGCAGTCAGTGGTGCATGCAGGTAGGCTGAGTGCGTGTGTAAATATTACTGCGACCGCGTCTGTCATTGGTGGCAGACCTTTCCAGTAAGTTGTTCAAACAAAGGATATGTTAGACATGTCTTTACTTCTACCACTCAATACAATAAAACACATTTATAATCATCACCTTCTCTTCATTTTCGCTGCATTGAATTACAGGTCACTCTTTATGTTAGCTAGCGGTTAGCTCACGTTTGCTAGCTAGCTAGTAACAACCAGTGTTTGTGTGTTTGACTAGCTAGCTACCTGGTAGATCGAAGCCCATTAGAGTTTGAGTTTGAGTTCATTAGGATCCCCATTAGCTGTTGAATGACAACAACTAGTCTCCTGGGGTCCACACAAAACATTACATTCGACAAGACTTTTACAAAACTGATTTCCAAAGTCCATTGTCCTTCAAGCATTGACTTTCATATTTTTCATCATATACCACTTATTTCTGATTTTCATTTAATTGCAAAGAAAATAATGATGATAATAATAATAATAATGGTAATAAAATAAAATAGCCTTCAATTCAACGACCTACCTGAAATGAAAATAAAGAAGAATGAATATAGAATGATAGAAGATAATATGATAGAAGCCCATCTCCTACTGTAAATAACCTGCACACTGTGCGTGTTGTGTGTGTGTGTGTGTGTTGTGTGTGTGTGTGTGTGTGTGTGTGTTGTGTGTGTGTGTGCGTGTGTGTGTGTGTGTGTGTGTGTGTGTGTGTGTGTGTGTGTGTGTGTGTGTGTGTGTGTGCGTGCGTGTGCGGTGTGTGTGTGTGTGTAGCCAGCCAACCAGGTAGAACATGGCAGAAAAAAGAAAAAAATACCGACATCAAACGCAAAATAAGAACCCTAGTAGCCTAATATCTCAAAGACTAGTTGAAATATGTTCATAAGAAAGAGGTGAAATGCTAATGGTAATGTTTCATAATGATGTCATTAGGCAGAGCAGGCAAGAGATGGTAAACAGACAGCAGAGCTGGGGACAGATAGGCAGGAACAGACTGCATAAGTGTATTGCTCGCCTTAATGTGGAATGATGTGGTGACTGTGCAGACTCAGGGAGCAGGCAGAGGAAGTGAGAAGGAGACCCAAGAGTTACCAGGTAATGGAAATATCAGACAGCTTAAAGTGTATAGGATAACATCCCTAGTCAAAAAAATGCTATAGGAATCTATACGTTTTTGGAACCCTATAGGA
>NW_028174485.1:0-11930 GCF_963971535.1 Notolepis coatsorum | reverse complement strand
TCCTCCTCCTCCTCCCCTCCTCCTCCTCCTCTTCCTCCTTCTCCTCCTCTCCTCCCTCCTCCTCCTCCTCCCCCTCCTCCCTCCTCCTCCTCCTCCCCCTCCTCCTCCTCCTCTCCTCCTCCTCCTCCTCCTCCTCCTCCCTCCTCCTCCCTCCCTCCTCCTCCTCCTCCTCCTCCTCCCACCCCCTCCACCTCCTCCTCATCCTCCTCCTCCACCTCTCCTCCTCCTCCTCCTCCTCCACCTCCTCCACCTCCTCCTCCTCCTCCTCCTCCTCCTCCTCCTCCTCCTCCTCTCAGTGCAGCAGCTACTGTACAGACATCACCTCCTCCTCCTCCTCCTCCTCCTCCTCCTCCTCCTCCTCCTCCTCTCCTCCTCTCAGTGCAGCAGCTACTGTACAGACATCACCTCCTCCTGTTGTTTAAAGTAGGGGATGCTCGATATTGGCTTTTTTACCAATATACCGATATTGTCCAACTCTTAATTTCCGATACCAATATCAACCGATATCAACCGATACCGATATAACGGAATAATTTCAGGTAATTAACATTACATATCTCTTGTTGTGGAATTAACACAACATTATGCATACTTTTGACAATAAATAAAATCAGAATTTGTTCTTACTTGCTTGCCTGGGTAAATAAAAGTTATAGCAATGTAAATTTTTTTTTTTTTTTTTAAACTGATACCGATATTTTCCGATATCACATTTTAATGCCGATATCGGCCGATAATATCGGACATCCCTAGTTTATAGTCTTCTTTTCTCCGCGGGTTCCATCGTTTTCCCATCATAGGAAAATAGACATAATGTCCTGCATTCTGGTGAATGTGAATCACAAACTAATCAGCTGCTCAGTGCCATTGATCTGCCTACATGACGTTGCACTACTTTTATTGTCTTTTATACCCATTCTTATGTCTGCAATTTATGCATTTGTTTTTTTATTCTGTCAATTGTGTGCTGATTTTATGCCCATGTTCATTTTATACTAATTGCTGTGGGGCACTCTGGACCGCGGTCCATGTGTGAAAAGTGCTATATAGATAGTTATTAATATTTATTATTATTATATTGTAAAGAAAATGTATGCATTGAAATGTCTGTAAAGTCTCGACGACATTGAAAATGAGGGTGACCTCGATTGTCTTTTTTGAGCATAAATAAAGTATTTGAATGAATAAAAAATAGGAAATGAGGTGTGAGTGAGTGAATGAGTGAATCAAGGCACAGGCCACTGGTGTAATGGGCAGCCTGGGCCTGGCTGTGAGCCATGTTAACCCTTTCACTGCCACACTACCAAATTGTTAACCCTTTCACTGCGACAATACAGAAGGTTAACCCTTTCACTGCCACACTACAGAAGGTTAACCCTTTCAAATCAATCTACCTGGGCTGATCTTAATCTACCTGGGTGGGTCTTCATCTACCTGGGTTGGTCTTAGAATGAATTTTAGAATGATGAAATCAGTGTGACGGTACTCCTGAAAAAGTATAGTATGGTTTATTTGTATTGGGGAAAGATACAGATGCATTAGCTGGTTGAACAACATCTATATGTGTGGTAACAATGCAGATATTGAGTGTATTTCGGTGAAAATGCGCACAGCCTCAAATTCCATTTCGCTTCCCCGCCCGCGGCCGGTGTGAACAGCGCCGCCCGTTAACATGGGCGCGGAAGTGAAGCGCTGATGGCTCGCTTCGCCTCGCGCCCCGCGTTCGGTGTGTTTGCGCCGTTATATGTCGCCTATGGGAACCGTTGCACTGTTTCTAGCAATGTGTCTATGATTATGTTCTAAGTGTCGTTGTGTCTTAATGGCGGTATTTTGGAGGGATTCTTCTTGACCATGTGATTTTAATGCAATAAGAAACTGAACTGAACCATATTTGTGACTCATCTTGTGCAAGTGTTGGATTCTAGTCCAAATGTTCAACTAGGTGTTGTCGCTGACATTATTTCTTACGTGATTATTGTTGCTCTCCAAATGCATTAAAATGCATAGATGTATACAAAATTCTTCAAAATCTTCTCAGGGGAGCCTGTCCCCTCGATTCCCCCTCGAGAGGCTACAACTCATGACCTCAGCGTTCAAAGATCCTAGCTACGAGTGTGTGTGTGTGTGTGTGTGTGTGTGTGTGTGTGTGTGTGTGTGTGTGTGTGTGTGTGTGTGTGTCTAGACTAACACGAGAGCAGTTTTGCAATATTTTGCAATAGCAGCAACCCCTCCCATAATACCCACTGAAATCCAATCCACACATCAGACAAAAACTGTAAACAAAAAGCACAGTACCATGATGATGTCATCTTTTGCAGTCGCTGTTTGACGACATTTACGGACTCTACCTTTAAATGGTGTCATTTATACGACGTGGTCTTCCACTGCTGTAGGTCAGACTCACCGAGCTCCCAGGGCCCCCACTGGCCCCCACCTTGTGGTTCAATGGTAAATGGCTGCATTTATATATCTCTTTTTATTAGAGCTGGGGCCGTTAACGGCGTTAACGTGCTGCGTTAACGCTATACTAGTATCGCGCGATAATATAATTAACGCATTAATCTAAAAAAATATATATATATGTTTTCTTTTTTTTTTTTTTGCATTTTTTTTTTTTTTACCTTTATTTACCCAGGGTAGGTTCGCTGAGCACAGATGCTCTTTTTCAGGAACGCCCTGCTTCACATTCACACAGTTCCATTCACACCTGGGAGCTGCCCAGTACAACTACAGTTGACACCATTGGCCACTGAGCAACTCCACTGGAGCAGTTGATTCAAGCCATGTCACATAGTTCAAGTTTGAAATGATTCTTTCTGTTTTGCTCCTGAGAGTGTGCTAGATACTGTACTGTACTGGTAATATTATTTATTTATGTTAACTTCTGAATAAAACAACTTATTAAACACAAGTACATCTTATTGAACATTATTTTGATATTTCATTACCAATTATCATAGCAAAACAGCTTTTTCAAACAGTCTGTAATGCATTTTGGAAACGGGAGATGGGCTCATGGTGTAATGGGCCACCTGGCCTGAGAAACATAAGGAGGAAAGAAAAAGTAAGGACTTACTTCTGGTCATTATTTGGGTAGAACACACATATTTTGAATGCCTTCGGCATTTTCTTTTTTTTTTTTAGCCATTTTAATCTAGATTAATCTAGATTAAATCCAGGATTGCAGATAGATTAATCTAGATTAAACATTTTTATCTATGCCCACCTCTACTTTTTATCCAAAGCGCTTTACAATTTGTTCCTCACATTTGACCCATTCACTCACACATTCACACACCGACGGCAGAGGCAACCATGTAGGGGGCGACAGTGGCTCGGGAGGTAGAGCAGTCGTCTGGCAATCCGGAGGTTCCCGGTTAGATTCCCGCTCCTCCCGGGCAGCGTGTCGATGTGTCCTTGAGCAAGACACTTAACCCCTAATTGCTCACGATGAGCAGGTTGGCACCTTGCATGGTCGCCTCCGCCGTCGGTGTGTGAATGTGTGAGTGAGTGGGTGAAGTGTGAGGAACTAATTGTAAAGCGCTTTGGATAAAAGCTGTTATATAAAAAAGCAGCCATTTACCATTTACCGTGCAAGGTGCCCACCTGCTCGCCGGGAGCAATTAGGGGTTAAGTGTCTCGCTCACGGACACTTGGACAAGCTGTACTATAGTCTGTACTATAGTTTTAATCTTTATATCTATATCTAATAGTCTGTACTATAGTTTGAACATACCTATAGTTTATTAGTTTATTAGTTTATTTTAGACAGTTCTTATGCTTTTAAAGTACCACCTCAGACTTTATTGTGTTTTTATCCTTGATGTTGTTTGTCTGAGATGCATAATGTATTTATTTATTTTTTATTTTTTTGATCAACTTTTTCTCCCATTTTTCTATTTTTCTCCCATCCCAATTTCGTATATCGTCCAATTCTACCCTCTCCTGTCTCAAACCCACAGGCCGGCTGCAATGTGGACCAAGCCTTGCATCACGTGTCCCCTCCGGTACTCGAGGAAGCAGCCGTCGCATCTTTTCACCTGCACAGCGCGATCTCTCAGCGTCGGGGGTCTGCGTGGGAGGGGCACGCCGCCCCCGTCCCTTCCTGATTTTACTGCGCAGGCGCACCAACCGACCTGTAGGAGTCGCTGTCCACAACGTCCGATCCCCACCCATCAGCTTCCCACCCCCTAACACTGCCAATTGTATTAGTGTGAACGACCAGCCAAGCTGATAGCAATGCGGAGAGCTGGGCTCGAACCCAGCATCTCCGGCGTTGGTGGTGAGCGCCGTGCCCACTGCACCACCTAGCCTCATATGTATTTTGTATCATGTACTCTTCAATTACAAACATGAAATAAATAAATCAAAACATCTCTATATCTATATCTATATTCTGTACTATAGTTTTAATATCTCTCTCTCTATATACCATTGTTATGCCGACGATACTCAACTCTTCCTCTCCTTCCCTCCCTCAGATATCCACGTCTCTGAGCGGATCTCGGCCTGTCTGTCCGACATCTCAGCCTGGATGACGTCCAACCACCTCAAACTGAACCTAAGCAAAACAGAATTGCTCCACCTGCCGGCCAAATCCTCCCCCCTGACCGACCTTTCAATCACAGTCGAGAATACAGCTGTGACTGCGTCCCCGACCGCCAAGAACCTTGGTGTTGTCCTCGACGACCAGTTGAACTTCTCTGCTCACATCGCAGCGACGACCAGAACCTGCCGATTCCTCCTGAGCAACGTCAGAAGGATACGCCCCTTCCTGACAAAAGAAGCCACCCAACTCCTCGTCCAATCAACAGTCATCTCCCGCCTCGACTACTGCAATGCACTGCTCGCTGGCCTCCCGGCCACTGCCACTAAGCCTCTTCAACTCATTCAGAACGCAGCGGCCCGCCTGATCTCAAACCTACCGAAGTCGGCCCATGTCACCCCACTTCTTAGGGACCTGCACTGGCTCCCCATTGCTGCACGAATCCGCTTCAAGGCCCTCGACCTAGCATACCGTGCGGCAAAGGGAACCGCTCCCGCCTACCTCCGGTCAATGGTCTCTAACTACACACCCTCAAGACCCCTACGCTCTGCATCTTCTGGCCGCCTCAGACCTACTCCTATCCAAGCTCCGGGAGGGTCATCAAAGAGAAGTCGCCTATTCTCAGTCCTTGCCCCACAATGGTGGAATGAACTACCCACCCCAGTTAGGACAGCCGAATCACGTCCAATCTTTCGCCGTCGACTAAAGACGCACTTCTTCAACCATTATCTGAATTAAAAAAAAAAAAAAAAAAAAACAATAAAAAAATCTAACCCTAACTAACCGTACTGTCATGCACTTGTCCTAATAAACTAACCTACACTGTAGCACTCAACACTTTGATGAACATTGTTGCTCAGCTGATAGAGTTGTGCCGCCCTTCCTGATGGCTTGTCGTACAGAACTTGTAAGTCGCTTTGGATAAAAGCGTCAGCTAAATGACTAAGATTTTCCATCGTCTGTCTGTCTGTCTGTCTGTCTGTCTGTCTGTCTGTCTGTCTGTCTGTCTGTCTGTCTGTCTGTCTGTCTGTCTGTCTGTCTGTCTGTCTGTCTGTCTGTCTGTCTGTCTGTCTGTCTGTCTGTCTGTCTGTCTGTCTGTGTGTCTGTCTGTGTCTCTCTCTCTTGGTGTTCTGGTCCCATGAACGTGTGAAATTCACTAAGCGTCTGCCATATTTCCAGAGACTGAGAGGCGAGAGAGACACAGAAAGAGAGAGAGAAACACAGCAGCAAGATTTGTGAGCTGCTGTGACAAGAAAAGGACATCATCCAATGGAACACAACCACCATAAAGACTGTCAATCACACAAGAAATGCCTTCTGTACTGTACTGATTTCTTCTGATTTCTCTATTTGATTGTTTTGTTTTTGTTTTGTTTGGCAATGTAAACGTATGTTTCCCATGTCAATAAAGCCCATTTTAATTGAATTGAATTATAATAGAGAGAGAGAGAGAGAGAGAGAGAGAGAGAGAGAGAGAGAGATACATAGAGAGAGAGGGGGTAGAGAGAGAGAGAGAGAGATACATAGAGAGAGAGAGAGGGGTAGAGAGAGAGAGAGAGAGAGAGAGAGAGAGAGAGAGAGAGAGAGAGAGAGAGAGAGAGAGAGAGAGAGAGAGAGAGAGAGAGAGAGAGAGAGAGAGGTCACTGGTTTACACACACAGAGATACACACAGCAAATAGGGGCCTTCACTGTCAAACCCTAACCAAGAAAGCAGTGTACATGTAAGAAAGAAAGGAGTTATTGTCATTGCAGACCCTTTAAACACACATTTGTAACCTATCATTTCGAAGGTCTCTTTTCCAAGCAAAATTTAAATAGCTAAAGTGATCCCATTATACAAATCAGGTCAGAAACTACGTTTGACAAATTATAGGCCAGTTTCCTTACTTTCCCAGTTTTCTAAAATACAATAAGATGGAAAGGCATGGTGTTAGAGGGGTGTGGCTTAATTGGTTAAAAAGCGACATTAATATACAGACTGTATTGATCTATTTGTGACGTGAAATCAATTTTGGCCCGGTACCGGGGGCCCCTTTCACTACCACACTACCAAATGGTTTAACCCTTTCACTGCGACAATACAGAATGTTAACCCTTTCACTGCCACACGACAAAGGGTTAACCCTTTCACTACCACACTACAGTAGTTTAACCCCTTCACTACCACACGACTACAGACGGTTCCGTCTGTAGTGTGGTAGTGAGGGGGTTAACCTTCTGTAGTGTGGTAGTGAAGGGGTTAGCCTTCTGTAGTGTGACAGTGAAGGGGTTAACCTTCTGCAGTGTGCTAGTGAAAGGCTTAAGAGGTTAAAAACCGTTTGTACAGATGGGTGAGTAGTATAGGTTGACTCAAACAAATTAACGCTAATGTTGTTTGGGAAACTAAAAAGGGATGTTCGATATTGGCTTTTTTACCGATATCCAATATACCGATATTGTCCAATTCTTAATTTCCGATATCGATATCAACCGATACCGATATATGCAGGGTCCCCCCCCCCCCCCCCCCAAAAAAATTGAATAATTTCAGGTAATTAACATTACATATCTCTTGTCGTGGAATTAACACAACAGTATGCATACTTTTGACAATAAATAAAATAAGAATTTGTTCTTACTTGCTTGCCTGGGTAAATAAAGGTTAAATAAATGTAAAAAAATTAAAAATTATTATTATTTTATTTTTGAAAACCGATACCGATATTTTCCGATATTACATTTTAATGCCAATATCGGCCGATAATATCGGACATCCCTAAAAAATACATTTGAATACACAGGTTGTTGTGATGATTGACATATTATGTATTATGTCTATTAATGTTAGAAAGAGTTTATAAGAATATTCTTTGGGAGTGATATTGGACCACAATTTCAGCTGGAAACCCCATATTAATTAATGTATGTCCTATGTTGGCAAGGAGTATTGGTGTTTTAGGTCAAATAAGACACATCCCGAACCATAAAACATTATACACTTTGTACTGTTCTCTTATATTACCAGTATGTGAAGGATTGTGTGGAGGTGTGGGGAAACATATAGAAGCCCTACAAACAATATGCACACTTCAATAAAAGCAATAAGGATAGTGTTTAAGGTATGTTATCATGAGCACACTATAGTGCACCGTTTCTAAAGTCATACAGTATGCTCTGAAATTCATGGACTTGGTTGATTTGAAAAAAACAGCACACATAATGTACAAAGCAAGAAACAATTGACTTCCTGGCAACATCCAAAACACTTTCTTGGACTTACAATTGAAGAAATATAATTTAAAACAGCCGTGTTCACACTATACTCTAAAAAGCGTGTGGGGTGCATTCTGTTTGTGGGGTGACTCTGGAATAGATTAGATGATGCAATTAAACGGAGTAAACATGTCATATACAGTTAAAAATGAAATACATGATGATCATGTCAAATGTATTATGTATTATTTTTTTTTTTTAAGTTTAAATATCAACATTATCTGGCCATCCTCAGTAAAATACTATCCTCTAAATACTATAACTTACTATAACTCCTCTGACCTAGGGATGCTCGATATTGGCTTTTTTACCGATACCGATATATACCGATATTGTCCAATTCTTAATTTCCGATACCGATATCAACCGATACCGATATATGCAGGGTTCCCCCCCCCAAAAAAAACTGAATAATTTCAGGTAATTAACATTACATATGTCTTGTTGTGGAATTAACATAACATTATGCATACTTTTGACAATAAATAAAATCAGAATTTGTTCTTACTTGCTTGCCTGGGTAAATAAAGGTTATAGAAATGTTAAAAAATAAAAATAAAAAATATTTTTTTTTTAAAAACCAATACCGATATTTTCCGATATTACATTTTAATGCCAATATCGGCCGATAATATCGGACGTCCCTACTCTGACCTCATCTGGTCTTTCCAAAGACTAGAGATGGGATGTGTGGGGGCTAGACTGCAGGACCGCTAGGGCCGCTATAGGCTGCTAGGGGGCTCTAAGGATCATGGATGGTAATGTTGGTCGGTACCACTCAGTTAGGATCAGGGTGGAGGCGCGCTGGCTGGGTCTCTGAGCATCTCTCAGACCTCCTGTTATAGGAGCAGCACGTCTCTACTGGGCTCTAAGGGTCTCTATGGGTCTCTAAGGGGTGTGTGTGTGTGTGTGTGCGTGTGTGTGTGTGTGTGTGTGTGTGTGTGTGTGTGTGTGTGTGTGTGTGTTTGTGTGAGTGAATGGGTGAATATGAGGCACAAGTTGTAAAGCGTGGTCGGCGGACCCAAAAAGGCTCTATATAAATGCGGTCCATTTACCATTTCAGTCTTGTGCTTTACTGAGACAGTAAGAGAGAGAGAGTAGAGGAGACACAGGAGAGAAGGTTCTTTATTGAGACAGTAGGAAGGCTGAGAGGGAGACACAGGAGAGGAGACACAGGAGAGAAGGTTCTTTACTGAGACAGTAGGAAGGCTGAGAGGGAGACAGAGTAGAGGAGACACAGGAGAGAAGGTTCTTTACTGAGACAGTAGGAAGGCTGAGAGGGAGATAGAATAGAGGAGACACAGGAGAGAAGGTTCTTTATTGAGACAGTAGGAAGGCTGAGAGGGAGACACAGGAGAGAAGGTTCTTTATTGAGACAGTAGGGAGGCTGAGAGGGAGACACAGGAGAGGAGACACAGGAGAGAAGGTTCTTTACTGAGACAGTAGGAAGGCTGAGAGAGGGAGACACAGGAGAGAAGGTTCTTTATTGAGACAGTAGGGAGGCTGAGAGGGAGACACAGGAGAGGAGACACAGGAGAGAAGGTTCTTTACTGAGACAGTAGGAAGGCTGAGAGGGAGACAGAGGAGAGAAGATTCTTTATTGAGGACAGTAGGAAGGGCTGAGAGGGAGACAGAGTAGAGGAGACACAGGAGAGAAGGTTCTTTACTGAGACAGTAGGGAAGGG
Organism: Notolepis coatsorum; assembly: GCF_963971535.1. Classification (NCBI taxonomy): domain Eukaryota; kingdom Metazoa; phylum Chordata; class Actinopteri; order Aulopiformes; family Paralepididae; genus Notolepis; species Notolepis coatsorum. The sequence goes on along the minus strand of NW_028174485.1, from coordinate 2,447 downwards.
CTGAGAGGGAGACACAGGAAGAGAAGGTTCTTTATTGAGACAGTAGGGAGGCTGAGAGGGAGACACAGGAGAGGAGACACAGGAGAGAAGGGTTCTTTACTGAGACAGTAGGAAGGCTGAGAGGGAGACAGAGGAGAGAAGATTCTTTATTGAGACAGTAGGAAGGCTGAGAGGGAGACAGAGGAGAGAAGGTTGTTTATTGAGACAGTAGGAAGGCTGAGAGGGAGACAGAGTAGAGGAGACACAGGAGAGAAGGTTCTTTATTGAGACAGTAGGAAGGCTGAGAGGGAGACACAGGGAGAGAAGGTTGTTTATTGAGACAGTAGGAAGGCTGAGAGGGAGACAGAGTAGAGGAGACACAGGAGAGAAGGTTCTTTATTGAGACAGTAGGAAGGCTGAGAGGGAGACAGAGTAGAGGAGACACAGGAGAGAAGGTTCTTTACTGAGACAGTAGGAAGGCTGAGAGGGAGACAGAGTAGGGGAGACACAGGAGAGAAGGTTCTTTATTGAGACAGTAGGAAGGCTGAGAGGGAGACAGAGTAGAGGAGACACAGGAGAGAAGGTTCTTTATTGAGACAGTAGGAAGGCTGAGAGGGAGACAGAGTAGAGGAGACACAGGAGAGAAGGTTCTTTATTGAGACAGTAGGAAGGCTGAGAGGGGAGACAGAGTAGAGGGAGACACAGGAGAGAAGGTTCTTTATTGAGACAGTAGGAAGGCTGAGAGGGAGACAGAGTAGGGGAGACACAGGAGAGAAGGTTCTTTATTGAGAGACAGTAGGAAGGCTGAGAGGGAGACAGAGTAGGGGGAGACACCGGAGAGAAGGTTCTTTACTGAGACAGTAGGAAGGCTGAGAGGGAGACAGAGTAGGGGAGACACCGGAGAGAAGGTTCTTTACTGAGGACAGTAGGAAGGCTTGAGAGGGAGACAGAGTAGAGGAGACACAGGAGAGAAGGTTCTTTACTGAGACAGTAGGAAGGCTGAGAGGGAGACAGAGTAGAGGAGACACAGGAGAGAAGGTTCTTTATTGAGACAGTAGGAAGGCTGAGAGGGAGACAGAGTAGAGGAGACACAGGAGAGAAGGTTCTTTACTGAGACAGTAGGAAGGCTTGAGAGGGAGACAGAGTAGAGAGGAGACAAGGAGAGAAGGTTCTTTATTGAGACAGTAGGAAGGCTGAGAGGGAGGACAGAGTAGAGGAGACACAGGAGAGAAGGTTCTTTATTGAGACAGTAGGAAGGCTGAGAGGGAGACAGAGTAGTTAACTTGATGAGGGGAGATGCAGGAGAGAAGGTTCTAGGACCTTCAGGTATATACAAGAGAGAGAGAGAGATAGAGAGAGATGAGAGAGAGAGAGAGAGAGAGAGAGAGAGAGAGAGAGAGAAGAGAGAGAGAGAGAGTGACAGGACATAATTGCATGATGTTCTCTTTGGGTCACAATGAACTTTGTTCAAGGGTACAAAGTAACACATGCAAAACACACTAGAACCAGCTTGACTGGTTACAGTAGGTACACATTATTCAGTTGTTTATAGGTACAAGCTGTTGTTATTCTATGGGTTGTTTTAGAGGTACAAAGTGTTGTTATTCTATGGGTTGTTTATAGAACTGTTGTTATTCTAGGGCGGCTACGTGTCGTAGTGGGCAAGGCGCTCGCCACGAAATGCTGGAGACGCTGGGCTCGCCTGTTCGAGCCCAGCGCTCCACATTTGCTTTCAGTTTAGCTGGTCGTACCGATTAGGGGGTGGGAAACTGATGGGTGGGGATCGGTGGGCGTTGTGGACAGCGACTCCCTACAGGTCGGTTGGTGCGCCTGCGCAGTAGAATCAGGAAGTGTCGGGGGCAGCGTGAGCCTCCCACGCGTTACTCCTCGCCACTGAGAGATCGAGCTGCGCAGGTGAAAAGATGCGGACTGCTGTTACCTCAAGTACCGGAGGGGACTTGTGCTATGTATGACTTAGTCCACATTGCAGCCGGCTTGTGGGAGGCAAGAAACAGCGTCCGTGACAGGGGAGGGTTGAATTGGAATGATACGAAATTGGGGGTGGGAGAAAATATAGAAAATGGGAGAAAAAGTGGATCAAAAAAAAAGAACTGTTGTTATTCTATGGGTTGTTTATAGGTACAAAGTGTTGTTATTCTATGGGTTGTTTAAAGGTACAAACTGTTGTTATTCTATGGGTTGTTTATAGAACTGTTATTCTATTCTATTCTATAGGTACAAATCGAGCGAGGTGCTTTTATGGTACAAATACGATAATTATCGCACATCTAGCAGCGGTGCGCAAGCTTGTGCCGTCAAATGAAATTCAGAAGATCCAACATTCAGACTAGACGTTTGCAAATCAAATATGACTCCCAGATCCAGCAATAGCATATAGCAATCTTGGAAATATTGTCAGAAACATATTTTAGGTTCAACTTTAGGTAAAAAGTTGGATCTGAATTTCG